>NC_092724.1:7984686-8254354 GCF_047496885.1 Scyliorhinus torazame
TGGGCGCTAGAAGAAACCCCGGGTGCAATTCTCCCATCGGGAGTCTAGGTGTCGACGCCAGAGTGAAAACCGGAGTGTTTCACTCCGGCTTGGAGCCCGCTCCCAGCCCCCCTATTCTCCCACCCCTGGCGGGCTAGGAGCGGCGCACGTCATTTACGGGGCGCCGCGTAAGTGCCGTCACCCGGGCATGCGCCCGTCCTCCCCGAGGGCGCCCCGCAAGAAGATGTCGGATGGATCTTGCGGGGCGGCAGAGGAAAGGCGGTCCTCCTTCAGAGAGGCTGGCCCGCCGATCGGTGGGCACCGATCGCGGGCCAGACCCCATTTGAGGCGCCCCCGGGTGCAGGAACCCCCCTCTTTCTCTCTCTCTCTTTCCCCCCCCCCCCCCACCTGAAGCTGACTAGCACTGCGCATTTAATTTATCGTGAATGAAGGTTTTGTTCTGTGGCTGTGGCCTAGTTTTTTTGGCCTCCAAGCAGAGATTGGCAGTGAGAAGCTGTCTCACGACCTCTCAGGAGCACTAAGTGATTCCCGAGCTCTTGATTTCAAACTACTGACAATCAGTGTAGCACTGACTGCCAGAGTGAGGCAGGTGGGGGTGGAGGGCACGGAATCTGTCGAGCGGCTTCAGCCCCATGATGGGCCTTGCGTGGGCAGATAAAACATGCTCTCCTGCCTAGGTCACTCCGCTAAACCTCTGCAGAAAGTCGCCATGATAACTCTTTACAGATAGGGGCCGGTTTAGCACAGGGCTAAATCGCTGGCTCTTAAAGCAGACCAAGGCAGGCCAGCAGCACGGTTCAATTCCCATACCAGCCTCACCGAACAGGCGCCGGAATGTGGTGGCGACTAGGGGCTTTGCACAGTAACTTCATTTGAAGCCTACCTGTGACAATAAGCGATTTTCAGGTGTGGGCGGCGCCGGCGGGAAACCCGTCGTATTGGACAAGCCGCTCGGCCCATTCGGGCCAGAGAATCGCTGCAAACGGCGAGCGGCGATTCTCCCAGCGGCCAGCCGTGATTCTCGCTGTGCCAGTTTTTGGGGGGGGGGGGGGAGAAGAATTGCGTGCGGGCATTGGGACGGTGTGGCGGGACCCGGCGTTGGGGGGGGGGGGGGAGAATTCCGCCCCCCCATCTCTGTTGCGATGCCTCCCATGGTCTGATAGCATACTTTGGGCCTAGATGTTTCTGCCCATTTTCTGCTGGAAATCAAACTCCTTGTTGCCTCGATCTTGTGTGAAAGCAAACATGTTTGTGGTATGGGAAGGCTGCCAACATTTAATGGGTGAAGGCCTTCAGGAGAAGGAATGCACGACTTGAAAGAGTAGTGGAGGCAGATTCAATCAGGAACTTTCAAAAGGGAATTGAATGTTTATTGGAGAAAATAGCAAGGCTGTGTTTGGGGGGGGGGGGGGGGGGGGGGGGGGATGGAGGGAGGGGGCAGAAATGCAGGAGTGTGCAAATACTTGAATACCCATTGCAAACAGCTGATGTTGGTTTGGTGTGCTGAATGGTTTCTTCCTGTGCGGTAAAAGTTTTTTTGAATTTTATAAGCAGAAAACGATTAGAAGGGGCGGGGGAAATTCCAAATCGGTTTCTTTCCGGAATCTTCCGCCTGCACCCTTTGAAAACGCTGCCTGTCGATCCCTGGAAATAATATTGCGCTGTTGCCTGGGGTTTGAGATGCCGAGGAAATCCTGGGCCTGAAATCCTTTTGCCTGCGTGAATCACAGTCAGAATCTGTTCAGATTGCCTTTATTTCTCAACCCCCCCCCCTCCACCCTTTTTGTCTCTTGCAGACTTCCGTACACTCGTCCAATGGGGATAAACCGAGGAACTCCACTGAATACCCCAGCCATCTGAAGAAGAAGAAGACTGAGGAACGCGATTCGGTCAACGATTACGTAGGTCTTGTGTTTGGTATTTGGGTCTTCCTCCGACCTGTCACCGCTGCACCCCCCCCCACTCTCCTACCCCCCATTCCAAATTAGCCCGGGATTTTAATCTCTAATTTTGCCTCAACATGGATTGGGCTGGGATCCAGAGGGTGATGGTGTCCGTTATGATCCCCATGTCGGCCAACTAACAAAAAGAACAGAAGTTACCGAATGACGCCAACAAGAAAACTCGTGGACAAAATTCCACTTTTTAAACTTTTAACAATTGGATCAAAATCAGCTTAAAGTAACCATAAATTCACAGGCAAATGATTATTATTTTTCTATTCATTTGAGGGATGTGGCCGGTCGCTGGCTAGGCCGACAATTATCACCCATCCCTAATTGCCCTTGAGTAGATGGCGGTGGTGGTGAGCTCCCTTCCTGAACCGCTGCTGTGGTGTAGGTACATCTACCTGCTGTTAGGGAGGCAGTTCAGCATTTTGATCCAGCGACGTTGACGGAACAGTCAGGATGGTGTGTGTGAGACTGGGAGGGGAACTTCCAGGCGGGAATCAGAATAATACAGTGCAGGAAAGGCCCATTCAGTCTGCACAGACGCATGGAAGACACCTGACCTGCCCACCTAATCCCGTTTGCCAGCACTTGGCCCATAGCCTTGATGTTGTGACAGCCAAGCGGTCGTCCAGGTACTTTTTAAAGGGTGTGAGGCAATCCGCCTCTACCCCCCTCCCAAGCTGTGCATTCCAGACCCTCACCGCCCTCGGGGTAAAAATGCTTTTCCTCAGATTTAGCCACTGACTCTCATTCAACGCTATGTCCCAACCAACCACCGCTCCACAGACCAGGCTTTCACCAGAATGATGCACTTCTGCAGAACCTCCTCAACTCTCCTCGTGACTCTTTGAATGGTGAAGATCCACCAGTAAAACCTTTTATCTCTCTCTCTCTCTCCTCACCCTCCTCTCTCTCTCTCCCTCACCCTTCTCTCACACACTCACACCCCACCCCCCACCACCCTCACCCACCTCACTCACACACACACACTCACACACTCCCACACCACCCTCACACTCCACCCTCACCCTCCACTCCTCACCCTCCTCTCCCTCTCCCTCACCCTCCTCTCTCCCTCACCCTCCTCACACTCTCCCTCACCCTCCTCTCTCCCTCCCTCACCCTCCTCTCTCTCTCCCTCACCCTCCTCTCTCTCTCTCTCTCACCCTCCTCTCTCTCTCCCTCACCCTCCTCTCTCTCTCCCTCACCCTCCTCTCTCTCTCCTCACCCTCCTCTCTCTCTCCCTCACCCTCCTCTCTCTCCCTCACCCTCCTCTCTCTCTCCCTCACCCTCCTCTCTCTCTCCCTCACCCTCCTCTCTCTCTCCCTCACCCTCCTCTCTCTCTCCCTCACCCTCCTCTCTCTCTCCCTCATCCTCCTCTCTCTCTCCCTCACCCTCCTCTCTCTCTCCCTCACCCTCCTCTCTCTCTCCCTCACCCTCCTCTCTCTCTCCCTCACCCTCCTCTCTCTCCCTCACCCTCCTCTCTCTCTCCCCTCACCCTCCTCTCTCTCCCTCACCCTCCTCTCTCTCTCTCTCTCTCTCTCTCCCTCACCCTCCTCTCTCTCTCCCTCACCCTCCTCTCCCTCACCCTCCTCTCCCTCTCCCTCACCCTCCTCTCTCCCTCACCCTCCTCTCTCTCTCCCTCACCCTCCTCTCTCCCTCCCTCACCCTCCTCTCTCTCTCCCTCACCCTCCTCTCTCTCTCTCTCTCACCCTCCTCTCTCTCTCCCTCACCCTCCTCTCTCTCTCCCTCACCCTCCTCTCTCTCTCCCTCACCCTCCTCTCTCTCTCCCTCACCCTCCTCTCTCTCCCTCACCCTCCTCTCTCTCTCCCTCACCCTCCTCTCTCTCTCCCTCACCCTCCTCTCTCTCTCCCTCACCCTCCTCTCTCTCTCCCTCACCCTCCTCTCTCTCTCCTCATCCTCCTCTCTCTCTCCCTCACCCTCCTCTCTCTCTCCCTCACCCTCCTCTCTCTCTCCCTCACCCTCCTCTCTCTCTCCCTCACCCTCCTCTCTCTCCCTCACCCTCCTCTCTCTCTCCCTCACCCTCCTCTCTCTCTCCCTCACCCTCCTCTCTCTCTCCCTCACCCTCTCTCTCTCCCTCACCCTCCTCTCCCTCTCCCTCACCCTCCTCTCCCTCTCCCTCACCCTCCTCTCTCTCTCCCTCACCCTCTCTCTCCCTCACCCTCTCTCTCCCTCACCCTCTCTCTCCCTCACCCTCTCTCTCTCCCTCACCCTCCTCTCTCTCCCTCACCCTCCTCTCTCTCTCCCTCACCCTCCTCTCTCTCTCCCTCACCCTCCTCTCTCTCTCCCTCCTCTCTCTCTCCCTCGCCCTCCTCTCTCTCTCCCTCGCCCTCCTCTCTCTCTCCCTCGCCCTCCTCTCTCTCTCCCTCGCCCTCCTCTCTCTCTCCCTCGCCCTCCTCTCTCTCTCCCTCGCCCTCCTCTCTCTCTCCCTCGCCCTCCTCTCTCTCTCCCTCGCCCTCCTCTCTCTCTCCCTCGCCCTCCTCTCTCTCTCCCTCGCCCTCCTCTCTCTCTCCCTCGCCCTCCTCTCTCTCTCCCTCGCCCTCCTCTCTCTCTCCCTCGCCCTCCTCTCTCTCTCCCTCGCCCTCCTCTCTCTCTCCCTCGCCCTCCTCTCTCTCTCCCTCGCCCTCCTCTCTCTCTCCCCCTCGCCCTCCTCTCTCTCTCCCTCGCCCTCCTCTCTCTCTCCCTCCGCCCTCCTCTCTCTCTCCCTCCGCCCTCCTCTCTCTCTCCCTCGCCCTCCTCTCTCTCTCCCTCGCCCTCCTCTCTCTCTCCCTCGCCCTCCTCTCTCTCTCCTCGCCCTCCTCTCTCTCTCCCTCGCCCTCCTCTCTCTCTCCCTCGCCCTCCTCTCTCTCTCCTCGCCCTCCTCTCTCTCTCCCTCGCCTCCTCTCTCTCTCTCCTCGCCCTCCTCTCTCTCTCCTCGCCCTCCTCTCTCTCTCCCTCGCCCTCCTTTCTCTCTCCCCTCGCCCTCCTTTCCCTCTCCCTCGCCCTCCTTTCCCTCTCCCTCGCCCTCCTTTCCCTCTCCCTCGCCCTCCTTTCCCTCTCCCTCGCCCTCCTTTCTCTCTCCTCGCCCTCCTTTCCCTCTCCCTCGCTCTCCTTTCCTCTCCCTCGCCCTCCTTTCCCTCTCCCTCGCCCTCCTTTCCCTCTCCCTCGCCCTCCTTTCTCTCTCCCTCGCCCTCCCTCCTCTCTCTCCCTGCCTCTCTTCCTCCCCCTCTCTTTGCCTCCCTCCCCCTCTCTTTGCTTCCCTTCCACTTTCTCCCTCCCTCCCTCTTCCTCCCCCCTCTCTTTGCTTCTCTCCCTCCCTCCCCTCTCTCTTCTCTCTCTCTCCCTCCTTTCCTCCCTCTCTTCCTCCCCCTCTCTTTGCCTCCCTCCCTCTTTCCCTCTCTCTCACTCTCTGTCTCTCTCCCCTCTTTCTCTCTCTCGCTTCCCTACTCTCTCTCTCTCTCTCTCTCTCTCTCTCTCTCTCTCTCTCTCATCACGTGAATTGAAATATATTGTCCTACACTCGGTTATCTTAACCGACCTGGAGCAGTGAAGTCTTTGCTCCATTATGGTGTTAGCCACCATGTGGTCAGTTTACATTCTATCCTGTGCACTCGAAGAAAGATCTCAGCCGTGCATTGCAGCTGAACAGCTTCCAGTGGATAATAAAAATGGTGCAATATTTATTTGTCACATTTTAATAAGGTAATACATTACCATCAGCATGATTTGAGAAGTAAATCTCCAGGCCCTGCTGTAGCACAGACTTTCCCCACTGAACTGATTAGATACAGTGAGGTAACTCGACGATCTGATGAATGGAAAATAATTTTATTTGTGACATCGGGAAGCCATAAAGCCTCAGTTTCTCATGTTGCCCTTTGACGTGCCCAGCACAATCTATTCACTTTCTTGTTCAACATCCTGACAAAATAAGAAAATGTCCTCCAGGAGAGGGACCGACGAGATGAACGTTCTGAAGCTGGGCCGTTCTGATTTGACACGGTCCCTTTTTGCTGCCCCCCACCCACAAGCCCTTGTCCTTTTTGACTATCACTTTTTTTTCTGTTGTCTACTTGAACCCCCGTCGCTAGAAATGGCCGTAATGCCCGTTATTTCGTTGAACTGTTCTGGACCCTTTCCTCTGCCCCTTTGCCACATGGTCAAACAGTTTCCAATTTGCACTTTGCCCACTGTTTACGCAGTCCTTTTGTTTTGCTAAAAGAGAAACTATTCTTCAAAGGCGGCCTAATTTATGACGCTCAAAAGTGCACTTTGAGCCATCCCTTGATGTCCGACCTCGCTGCCCCTGATTGCTGTCTTGTGACCTCAAAACTGTGTGCGCGCGCGTGTGTGCGTGTGATAATTAGATATCTGGATAGCTGGGTGGAGACAAGTTGGCGACAGATTGAAGCAGGCAATCTACAATTCCCTCAACGTTGAGTACTATGCCATCCCTTCCTCTAGGCTCTGAAAGGAATATCAATTGCCTGGATGAGAGATTGGGCAGAGTGTGAAATAGCACCGAGAAACCTATCATTTGGCAGCACGGGGATACTTACCTGATTGTGCCTGTTGCTGGCTCTTAGAAAGAACTGTCCAATTTAGTCCCACAACCTGTGTTTTTATCTCTTTCCTCCCGCCCGCCATCTTGCAAATTGGTCGTCTTCAAGTACATGTCCAAAATCCTTTTTTGAAAGTTCTCAAGGAATGTGATTCGCCCACTCTTTTACAAACTTGTGCGTCAAATCTTGAATGTGAAAAACAATTTTCCTCACTTCCACCATGGCTCTTTTTCAGCAATTATTTGAAACCTGTAACCCCTGGTTACAGCCCCCCCCCCCCTCTCCCCGACAATAAAAGCAAAATACTGTGGATGCTGAAAATCTGAAATTAAAAACAAAGGGTGGGGGGGGGGGTTGCTGAGTTTTTTCCCAGAACTTTCTGCTTTGTTCCCGCTCTCCCTGCTCGTCTCCATTGGATCTCCGAAGTTTCTCCGCCCAAAGGAGAATAATCCCACGGGGCAGGATGGCAGGGCTGAAGGTTCCCACGCAAAGTCAACGGGCTCTTGTCCGTCCTCCAGATTTTCCAATCCCCGCCTTCAGCCATGCCCACCTCTGGCAGGACCACAAAGTCTTGTCCGTCTTCTCCAGTCCCTCCACACAACAGGCAAATGAGGGACTCCAATCTCAGGATGTTGCTTCAGCTGTGAGGCAGTAGTGACCCCCGACACCTGTCTACATTTACAGGCGAGTTGGGATTGGAGGAGGGTTGGGGGGGTGGGGGTGCGCAGTGAGAAATCTACAGCTAATGTTACCGTGCAAGTTAAATGTAAATAGAACATATAGAACAAAGAACATACAGTGCAGGAGGAGGCCATTCGGCCCATCAAGTCTGCACTGACCCACTTAAGCCCTCACTTCCATCCTACCCCCGCAACCCCTCCTAACCTTTTTGGTCACTAATGTCAATTTGTCATGGCCAATCCACCTAACAGCACGTCTTTGGACTGTGGGAGGAAACCGGAGCACCCGGAGGAAACCCACGCAGACACTGGGAGAACGTGCAGACTCCACACAGACAGTGACCCAGCGGGGGAATCGAACCTGGGACCCTGGCGCTGTGAAGCCACAGTGCGGCCCGTGTGTGGTGTAAAGTATTTACTGCAGTAGCCTAATGGTGCTGCTCATGAATACAAACACCGCTGTGCAGTTTTCTGGCTGCAAATAAGTAGTTCTGTGCTGCCATCTTGTGAGTAAAGAGTGCTATAAACTCCTCTAAGAAAGCTGGACACACATGGGTCACTGCTGGGGAAATGTGGAATGCCCTGAAATGTACCCTCCTCCCTACAACTGCTTTCCTGTTAGGTCGGACCAGCCAATAGTTACAACACAGAAGGAGGCGGTTTGACTGGTTGTGTGCGCGCCAACTCTCAGCAAGAGTAACCCCGCTAGTCTCGCTCCCCCATCTACTCCCAAAGCTCTGCAAATCCCTGTCTTCAGAGAGTTCTCCAATTCCATAAGAAACCGGATCAGGAGTACTCCGTTCCACCCCTCGAGCCGCTTCGCCATTCAACAGGATCTGACGTTCCTCACCTCCACTTTCCTGCCCTTTCCCTGTAACCCTTGATTCCCCTTACTGAGCAAGAATCTATCCATCTCAGCCTTAAATATACACGAGCCCCCCACAGCTCTCTGTGACCAGGAGTTCCAAAGACTCTCAACCCTCCGAGAAGAAATTCCTACTCATCTCAGTCTTAAATTGGCTCCCTTTATTCTGAGAATCTGCCCTCTGGTCTGAGACTCTCCCAAAAGGGGAAACATCCTCTCCGCATTTATCCTGTCAAATCCCTCAATAATCCAACATGTTTCAATGCGATCATTCTTCTAAACTCAAAGAGTAGAATCCCAACCTTTACTCCTAAGACAGTCCCTCCATACCGGGGATCATCTTCATGAACCTTCCCTGAACCTTCTCTAATGAAATAATATCTTTCCTCAAAGGACCAGAACTACTCTCAGTGCTCCAGATGTGGTCTTACAGTATTCTGTACAGCTGCAGCAAGACTTCCCAACTCTTGTACTCCAACCCCCTTAATTCCATTCGCCTCCCTGATTACCTGCTGTACCGCTGTGCTAGCTTTCTGTGTATCGTGCACAAGTGCCCCCTTTTGTGTTGCAGCTTTCTGCAGTTTTTCTCTATTTAAATAAGACTCCGTTCTTTTGTTCTCCCTTCCAAAATGGACAACTTCACATTTTCCCACATTATACTCCATTTGCCAACCTTTTGCCCACTTGCATAACCTATCAGTGTCTCTTTGCAAACTGTCTGGATCCCTCTCGCAACTTGCCTTTCCACCTATTTTTGTGTCGCCTTGCAAATTTGCCTACAGTACATTCACTTCTTTCCTCCGGGTCTTTAATATATATTGTAAATAGTTACGGTCCCAGCACTGACCCCTGCGGGATCTAACTGGTTACGGGTCAACAACCGGGAAAAAGAACACCTTTTCCCCACTCACTGCTTTCTAGCCATTAGCCAATTCTCTATCCATTCTCTATTCATGCCAATATACTGCCTCCAACACCATGGTCACTGATTATTGTCACATACCTTTTTGTCCGTGTATATTCCATTCCCTCCTTATCAATCCCTCCACTGCTGCGGGTTCAGCCCGAGCTATCGCTTGCATCATGATTAAATTGCTCGATCTTTGTCACCTCCTGAGGATCTCAATTTGCAGACTGCAGCATTGGGTTAAAATGGAAAATGTTTAACCTGATTTTGCCCCTTTATTTTGAGCTTATTCTAGCGTCTGTAGATTCTGTTGCAAACTTTGCAGTTTGGCCAAAGTGATTAAACCCCACCCCCATAGTTTAAATTTGAAGGAAAGCCCAGGGTGGTTATGCGCCGTTTTTAACTTCAGGATGTTGTTCTTGAATCCAGCCCAGCCTGGCACGATGCATGTCCGGGCTCGGTGAAATGAGTTTTGACATTCCGACCTGACTCTGCAGTGGGGCTGGAGTAAAAGCATCAAATTGTCCACAAATCTGGACCAATGTTAGCCAGACTGTTCAAAGAAGCCATGAGCTTGCTGATGTGCAAAGAAGACCCAATTTACACTGGCAATACGGCGCGTGCACTTCTGTGATTGGGATTAAGGAAGGAGATGGAACAACTTGGATTTATATAGCGCCTATCACAACCACCAAATGTCCCAAAGTGCTTTGCAACCATTGAAGTCCGGCAGCAACCCACCAAGGCTCCCTCAACAGCACCTTCCAAATCTGTAACCTCTACCACCTAGAAGGACAAGGGCAGCAGATACACGGGAACACCCACTGCCTGCAAGTTCCCCTCAACCCACACATCCTCCCCACCTCGGAATATATCACCGTTCCTTCACGGTGGCTGGAAGTCCTGGAACACTCTAACAGCACAGTGGGTGTACCAACCTCATGTGGGCTGCAGCGGTTCAAGAAGGTGGCTCACCACCACCTCCTCGAGGGCAATTCAGGATGAGCAATATAAATGCTGACCTTGCAGTGATGTCTGCATCCTGTGAAAGGATAAAGGAAAGTACTACGAAGGACTGTAAGTTTGTGATGGATTGACACAAGTGTTTGATTGGGACGCTGTCATTTTGTCCTGATTATTTAAGTTGGAGGGTAGCTATGTCATGCAGAGCATTACAGCTGCGGGTTTGATATCTGAGGCTGCAAAATTTGCCTCCGTTGCCTGAGGAATGGGGCAGAGTCATGCTGGGGTTCCTGTTACCTGTTAACTCTGTCCCATTCCCAGTGTGTGTGTGCACGATTTGAATTGGGCTCACCGATTATGTCACCCGTCAATGAGGCCGATGATATCTGCTGCCATGGTGTGCACATGAAGAAAAGTTACATGGGCACCCCTATGGTGAGCTGTTGGGGGTTGTGGAACGATAAGAGCTCACTCAATAGGAAACAAAATTGATGGGATGGAGAAAAGGCATTTGGTACAGAATTATTGAAGTTGTAAGTTGTGACACAGTTTGCACTTTGTTAATTCTCGTCAAGTTTGCATGAGGGAGGCTAATAAGTAAATTCAACTGATAGATTAGAAACTCTGCTTATTTCCTATTGTTTCCCCTTTCATTCTTTTAATCGTATCTCCCATGTGTTCACTTCCTCTTGCACTGATTGCTTGGGTTGTATTGAGTTGCTGGTAATTCTGCCTTTTGCAGCTACATTATTGGCCAGGATTTTCCAGCCTCGTGACCCATGAGCTGAGCCATTCAAATATCCATTGATTTGGGCAGCCAGTGTTTCCACCTATTTGGACGACCGCCCTGATAGGGCATCCATACTTTACTCGCAAATCTCCCTCCCTTTTTCTACCCCCCTCGTTTGAAAATGACAATTACACACACGACCAAATTTCTACAAGTAACATCAGCATCTACTGTGGCCTTATTTGCCTTAACAAAGACTGTGCCCAGCAGGTTCATTGACCACAAATGGGCTGCTGCCTTTCTTGAGAAGTCCACAATGTGTATTTTAAAACTTGAGTCATTCGCTGATGACCGAAAATAGGAGTGCAGTCCTTGGATGACACGGTGAGGGAGTAAACCAGGGACCTTCCACTTGCTTACTTACTGTTGTGTTATGTACTCTGGGATAACACAGGCTGCAACTGGATGCAGCTGAAACCAAAAGATACTCCAGACCTTGAAGTTAGTTCAATCTGATTTATTGAACCAGTAGCACAGTTCTCTATGAGTTTGACTCTCTGCTAACCTAAGTGTGGTTACTCTGTCTGACTGAACCGGACTAGCTCTCAGCCATGTGCTGGAGGTGTGATACTGTACATACACCATGACTCACTCTGTAGATGTTCATCAGTGGAAAGAGGCGGAATGTGAGTGCCTCGTGCCTTTTATCGTAAGATGCCACCCCCGAGTGTCCTGCCTGCTCATTGGTCATGTCCTGTTCACTGTGTTCATTAGCTGCCTGTCTGTATATCATTATCTGCATGTCTGCATATCATGACACTTACCAGCTTGATTTGAATAAAGCCATTGCACTGCTCACGACGATGATTTGGGGTCAACTATTGGCCTGTTTTGAATTGGACAATGTGCTGAATGTTAATCAGTCACCCCATGATAGAAATATGGCAGGGACTTCAACCAAGCACATCTTCCAAGAAGTTTAAATATTTTCTTTCTCTCTCTCTCTCTTAAACAGGACAGCGACGAAGACAAAAGCGATGATAATCTTGTGGTTGATGTTTCCAACGAGGTCAGTTAAATGTTTGTACGGCCAGGTTTTGACATTTTGAAAGCTTGGCTGTAGCCGACCGTGCCCACATCTGTCCTTCATGTGAATATTAAAATGCTCTCATGTCCTGGAGTTGGCCTTTGAGTGACTCGAGTTGTGTGTTCATTAAATGGCAATGAATCAGAAATCCTAACTATGAGCAATGAAGGAAATCTACCAATAAAAACAAACTCAAATCATTAAAATATTTTTCCTTAATTTATTTTGACTACAATTTTCCCCCTCCGTCTGCCAACTATTAATACAAGTTAAAGAACAATTCATAAGATGAATGAAAAAGCTTTGACATTTTTCCATATTTCTTTCAAAGCCTAGCTCCAAGTTGCCTCATTCCTGTGGGAAACGTGTTTATTAAAGCCTAATGTTGTCAAGTTGGCTCCCAGGATGCAGTCTGCTTCTCTTGGGCAGCCCAGCCCTTTGTGGCACTGCTGTTCTGAGAAAGGTCTCCGTTCGATACAGTGCCTTACTTGCTGCCCAAACTAGGCCTGGTCAATCCCAAAATGCTGTTGCCCCAACTTGTGGCACTCCATTCCTAGCCCACCATCAACTCATTGTATCCCTACAGAGTGGAAGGAGGCCATTTGGCCCATCGAGTCTGCGCCGAGCCTCTGAAAGAGCCCCCTGCTTAGGCACCACCCTATCCCCGTAACCCCACCTAACCTTCCCATTTTTGGACACCCAAGGGGCAATTTAGCATGGCCAGTCCATCTGACCACATCTTTGGACTGTGGGAGGAAACTGGAGCACCCGGAGGAAACCCACGCAAACACGGGAAGAAGGTGCAAACTCCACACAGTCACCCGAGGTCGGGATTGAACCCAGGCCCTTGGCGCTATGAGGCAGCAGTGCTAACCACTGTGCCTCCCGACTTGTGTTTTTTTCCTTCGCCTCATTGTTTTCCCAATACATCATTTGGGAGGACGGGCGTACTAACTTCAGTGTCCTTGAAGGAGCCCAGAGCACCAGCATAGAGGTCACGATCATTCAAAGCCAAATTCACTGGGCGGGCCATGTGCTTGGGATGTCAGAGTCCCGACTGCCAAAGCAAATCTTCTTCGCCCAACTCAAGGGAGGCTTCTAAACAAAAGGAGGACAAAGGAAGCGCTTCAAAGACACCCTGAAAGCTTACCTCACAAAATGCAACATCGCCTTCAATGCCTGGGAGACCCTTGCTCAGAAGAGACCTACTTGGAGGAATCTCATGATTGAAGGGACACAATTCTTCGAGGACACCTATTGACAAGAGGAGGCCCGGAAACGGAGCCTCAGAAAGGAACACCAGCGATCTAGAGTGCAAGGACCCATCCCACCTCCCGGAACAAGAGTGCGGTTGAAGCTGTGTCTCTAGAATCGGACCCCTCAGCCACATAAGACCCACTGAACCCATGGCCAGTAACACGGAGTTTCTTCGGTGGACAATCGTATTCGTTAGCGAGTAATCGCCGAAGAATCCCCAAACCAGTTTTGATTCTACATGCTCTCCGTACTAATGTTTGTTGACTGCAGTTGTAACTATTAGATAGGGTAGACGTAGGGAAGTTGTTTCCATTAGCAGGGGAGACTAGGACCCGGGGGCACAGCCTTAGAATAAAAGGGAGTCACTTTAGAACAGAGATGAGGAGAAATGTCTTCAGCCAGAGAGAGGTGGGTCTGTGGAATTCATTGCCACAGAGGGCGGTGGAGGCCGGGACGTTGAGTGTCTTTAAGACAGAAGTTGATAAATTCTTGATTTCTCGAGGAATTAAGGGCTATGGAGAGAGAGCGGGTAAATGGAGTTGAAATCTGCCATGATTGAATGGTGGAGTGGACTCGATGGGCTGAATGGCCTTACTTCCGCTCCTATGTCTTATGGTCTTATTGTTGACTTAAAAAGAAACCCTCTGTTGAAGCCTGAAACTGGCTTTGGGCCGAGAGTAAGTTGGCTTCATCTGGGCGGGACTGCAAACTGAAGCTGGGCATAAGGCGATGCTTTTCAACTGCCACCCTTGGTGCTGCCAAACATTGGGATCTTGTATCAGGAATCCCCAAGGAGCCAAATCCCACTCACCACCAACCCCAGGCCAAAATCCCCCCAGGTGTAATAAACTGCAGGAGGCCCCGTTGCGAAATTCCTTCGTTCCTTGTAGTCCTGCTGCTATGCGCTGGTCTCCATGTGACCCTGGTACATTTTGTCCACCCATTAGCTGTGTATCCTGGGAAGTAAAGGTTATGGTCAAAAATGAGAGAGCCCCTGCACTTTATTGTCCCCCTACCCCCCTCCCCAAAGTGAAATGAAATGAAAATCGCTTATTGTCACAAGTAGGCTTCAAATGAAGTTACTGTGAAAAGTCCCTCGTCGCCACATTCCGGCGCCTGGTCGGGGAGGCCGGTACGGGAATTGAACCGTGTTACTGGCCTGCCTTCGTCTGCTTTCAAAGCCAGCGATTTAGCCCTGTGCTAAACAGCGTCCAGCTGCAATGATACTCCTACCACTGGTGAAGTTCAAACCAGTCAGTACAGACTGGAGATTGGCGGTACTTGTTGAAAATCGGGTTCTCTTGCCTCTTACAGTGGGCTAACAGTGTGGTGTTTCCTGTTGCAGGAACCTTCATCACCGTACAGCAGTCCTTCGCAAGCAGCACATGAAAACGGATTAGACAAACTGCACGTGAGGAGGAAGAACCAAGGGAATAGTCCCACCTCCTTGGTTTCCACCAGTAGCACTCCTCCGCCCCCTCCCCCGCCGCCTCTCAAGAGTAAAGACCCAGTTGCGGTAAGCACCTCTTCCCTTTTCTATCTCTTCATTTGCCACATCCTCTGGGGCGCTGAATTAAAATGACCAAAGGTTCACCTGGAATGTGTTAGTGGCTCAACTGAAAGTATCCCCCCCCCCCCCCCCCCCCCCCCCCAATTGTCACTCTGGCTCTCTTTCCTTTTCCTTTTTTTCTTTCCTCTTTCCTTTCTTCCCTTTTCCCCCTATCGTCATGGGACCCCCCGCCCCCTCTCGTGCCGCTGACCCTCGAGCCTGTGCCCCGCCACTACGCTCTCTGGATTCTCCAGTCAACTGAATCCCGATTTAACAGCAAAGACGGAACCCATTCTCCCAGAATCCAGCTGAAAAGAAGGCCTATTCTCAAAGGTCCTGGCGTGGGGCAGGCGCCAAGGTCATGATTAGTGTAAAATAAAGACGACCTTCGATTGAAAAAACTGTCGAACTAATATTTCCGTTCCTGTTGGCAGAATGAGAAAACCAATACACCTGGTCTTAAGTCGAATATATCATCATCAAGGAGCGATTCCGCGACCCCTGGCACCAGTGGTACATCACAGCTCTGTCCCACCTCCAGCAAAGCGGGCACTGATCCTTTAGGTAATGTGACCTTGACCTGAACTTTTTGTTATTTATTGATGATGTGCCTATTGTTGCATTATGATGCCCACACATTTTTTAAGTATTTGTTTTCCGATTGTGCAATCTACGAGCTTCCAATGATGTTTAAAGGGCTTTGTTGTGCTCCTCTCGCACGAATTGGAGGTTGAGGACCCAGCCTCCAAATCTCTGCCCCTTTCGTTTTAGCAACTCATCATCACTTTCCTCCCATTAATTGCCTCCAAATCCCCTTCTCTGTCCGCGGCCTGGTCACTTTGAGATTATCGCGCATATGCACATCTTAAAGGGGCGGCTGCTTTTACGCGGTCAGTTTGTCTCGTGTGGAAAGTGCCCGATTGCAACCTGGAGAGAACGTTGGCCTGGGCCCCTCCATTTGGTAACTATTTTCCCCTTTGACCAATGATTGCACCTTTTCCCCCATGCTCGAATCCAGAGCGAAGTGAGAAGTGAATCTGAATTGCACTGCACGGCGGTTCTACAAAGCTGTTCGCATGACCGACATGTTAAGACACGTTCTTACTCTCCCATGGTGCTCAACATTCAGCCTGCCATTCCTGTGCTGGCTTTTCAAAAGAGCTGCACGGTTGATTGCATTGGTCCATTGCGTAGGAACATGGAATTGTTCAGAGTTCTTTCCCCCTGCTGCATATCTCTGCTCATGGTGTGGGACCGAGAACTGCCTTGTTTCAAACATCTCTCGGGGGAACTGGAGGGGATCGGGTCTGAAAGTGGAGTTGATTGACGGGCTAAATGAATGGCTGATTTGGCTCCGAGGGACCATATGACAAACTCTTTTTGTTGCTTGTGCTCTTGAAGATAAACAATTAAACGGAAGTAGATTTGTCAGGAACAGATTAATGTCTTTTTAAATCGTCCAATAGTTCTATAAAAAAAGCACATTCTTGTTGTTTGCTGTTGTGTTATAATGTTCAGAATCAAATCAAAGGTTAGCACAAATTGTGCACTTGGCTGTGGTGACTGTACCTAACTAATTTGGTGCTCTCTCCCTTCAGCTTTAGGTTTAAAAACACCCCTGTCTGTACAGGGTGCCTTCCCTGTCCCGTTCGGCATGGTCCACACCGCAGTCAATGGTGGGATTGCTGGGGCCAATACCTACGCGGGGTTACACTTTGCTTCCCCTCAACTCAACGGCGGAGCCTCTGCCTCCACGTTTGGACGCTCGTCCGTGGTAAGCCGTGCATTTTGTGTTGCCCAACAGGTCTTAAAAGACATGGGGGGGGGGGGGGGGGGGGGGAGAGAACGGGGGACGTGATTTTCCATCTGTTGTCGCCTGTGGGGTCTTCCGGTCCTCCCCGGCGGCAGAGGGGCGTGAACAACGGATAACACCATTGACAGCGGCGGGACTGTCAGATCCTGCTGCCGGCCAAGGTGGGCCGCCATCGCTGGCGTCGCAAACCACGCTGGGGGAAGGCCGAGGTGGAAAATCCCACCCAGCGTTGACAACCTAAAAAGCAACACCAGGAGAAGAAAGGGAGGGGGGAATATTCATGTCCCGAGGATTGAGGCCCAATAAATGTTTTTTTTGTTTTGTTTGAAGTTTGTGGCTTGTCTTTAGTGCTGTAACCACGTTGGGCGTCAGTGTTGACGTCAAGCTCCCCAAGGCCTTGGTCCTACTTGGGCTGCTGTTTCTTAGATACTGAGTTATCCTTGGAGTATTGTGGCCTGGACATTTGAAACGGACCATTGTCTGAATCACAAATCTGGAAACCAAAGCTCTGTATTATCAGACATTGAGATATGCAAGTGAATGGGAGCCTGGCTTTCAAAACTTTAAATGGAGCCTCCTGAACTTCTTTGATATGCCCCTCTCATGGGTTACAAATATAAAATGCTCATCATTACTATTCTGAAGGAATCACTTCCTTCACCAGCCCAGTTGAGGTCCCTTGAGTAAGAGTGTTAATTAACGCTAAATTCTTTTTAAAATTTAGAGTACCCAATTTAGTTTGTTTCCAATTAAGGGGCAATTTAGCGCGGCCAATCCACCTACCCTGAACATATATTTGATTTGTTGGGGTGAGACCCATGCAGACACGGGGAGAATGTGCAAACTCCACACGCACAGTGACCCGGGGCCGGGATCAAACCTGGGATCTCGGCGCCATGAGGCAGCAGTGCTAACCACTGTGCCACCGTGCTGACCCGAGTTCCCATCGTCAACCACTCCTGAGGTTATTGGTCACACACACAGCAGAGTTGCAATCATTTATTTTGTCAATGAAACCTTTTGCTCTCACCTATTTACTCTCTCGCCTATTTTACTCTCTTGCCTTAACACCATTTTTCGAATCGCCTAGGCTGGTTTCGAACCTCACTCTCACAAACGAGGTCCAGGACTCCCGGGGAGCTTATCGGCAGCAACCGCGGGAAAACCGTAAGTACCATGAGAATGAAAGTACAATCCAGTCCGAGTACCTTTTGCCCAAAATGTGGCTTTGAGCTTGAATTGAACTTGATTTGCGTAAATATAGGAATGTGTGTCGGTCATTGAACTGCTGTGGCTCTGTTCCGCCAATGGCACAATTCCATCTACCCATCTTGACTCTGCAGCCCTTTGCATCCTTGCCCAACAAACCAACAAAAATTGATCAACCTTTGTTATTATTACAATAAAGGGGGTTTTGAGGCAATTGTGATGATGAAGGAGAGGGAGCTGGAGGGCTGTGGGTCGAACACTTCACAGCCTGTGACTTTGATATTGAAGTCACGGCCATCGATGGTAGCGTGTGAAGGGAGGGTGCCGGAATTAATGGAGGGAACATTTCCGGGATGGGGAGGCGTGAAGCATTTTTAATTGGAGGTGTCGAGGGTTGGGAGGCAAGAGTTAGAGAGTCCGAAGCTAATATTGCTCAGGAGTGATGGAAGAGTGAGGCAGTATAGGATTATTTATTTATTCTTTCATGGGGGTGTGGATGTCGCTGGCAATGCCAGCATTTATTGCCCATTTGTAATTGTCCCTGAACTGAGTTACTTGCTCTGCCCTCCGATGCAGAGGGAAATTAAAAATCAACCAGATTGCTGTGGGTCTGGGGTCACATGCCGGCCAGACTGGGTCAGGACGGCAGATTTCCTTCCCTGCCGGACATTAGTGAACCTCTGAACCAAATGAATTTTGACAACAGTCGATGATAGTTTCATGGTGACTGGCTTTCAATTCCAGATTTATTAATTGCATTTAAATTCCACCAGCTCCCCCAAGTGAAACAGATTTGCAGATGAGTGAAGCTCGGAGGACGGATGGCAGCCTGCAACTGGAATAATCTGGTTCGGGGGTGACGATGATGGTTTCAGCAGCTGATGGGCTGGCGGGGGCAGAGGTGGAAGGAAAGAGTCAGTGATGGAGAGAATATGGAAGCTCCGCTAGGGTTTAATAGGGTGGCCAGCTTTTCGACCAATCTCTTTCAACCATGACCTGGAAGAGAGATGGAATTGGTCAGGAGGGATTCCGGCAGGAACCAAAAGTGATTGGCCAAGAAATTTGGGAAGGTCCTTCTTTGGGTGGGGTGAAATAATGAGCCTCAATCCTCGTTGGCCTATAGTCAGCGTGACATAATTCAATCCATTTTCCAGGCCAGTGGCTTCAATTTCCCAAGATTTATTGGGATGGGGGGAAATTGCAGCCCCTCAAGCAGTCCAAGGGAGGAAAACACTGTCAAACAAGACCAGGAGGAGGCCATTCAGCCCCTCAAGCTTGCAATAGTGACCTTGGTTGTTGTTTAAAAACCCTGGTTCGCTAATGTCCTCTTATTGGTCGTCACAGCACAGTGGTTAGCACAGCTGCTTCACAGCTCCAGGGTTCCAGGTTTGATTCCCGGCTTGGGTCACTGTCTGTGCGGAGTCTGCACGTTCTCCCCGTGTGTGCCTGGGTTTCCTCCGGGTGCTCCGGTTTCCTCCCACAAGTCCTGAAAGACGTGCTTGTTAGGTGAATTGGACATTCTGAATTCTCCCTCAGTGAACCCGAACAGGCACCGGAGTGTGGCGACTAGAAGTCTTTTCACAGTAACTCCATTGCCATATTAACGTAAGCCTACTTATGACAATAAAGATGATTACTATTATGGAAGAAAATCTTTAGGAGCGTCGCTCGCAAGGCCGGCATTTATTGCCCATCGTAATTGCCCCAGAAATGACCTTGCCAGACCAAGTCAGCCACGTTGCTCTGGGTCTGGAGTCACATCTAGGCCAGACCAGATAAGGACGGCAGATTTCCTTCGCTAAAGGGCAGGAGTGAACCAGATGGGTTTTTACAACCATCGATGATAGTTTCACGCCTGCCATCCCTGAGATCAGCTTTATAATCCAGATTTATTAACTAAATTCGGTCTCCGTGGTGCGATTGGAACCCACACCTCCAGAGCATTAGCCGGGATCTCTGGTTTACTTGTCCAGCGACATTACCACGATGCCATCCTTACCTAGTCTGACCTACATGTGACTCCAGACCCACAACAAGGTGGGTAATCAAGCGAAAGTGGGCAAATGGAGTCCAGATCGATCAGCAAGATCGCTGGGTTAAGAGACCTTTTCCTGTAGCCAAAGATTTGTGTTTTTATTTTGCCTCTTATCCTCTTTTACAGTGCCTACTCATTTCACGTTGGAGCAGACAGACAGATGCAGCCTGTTGCTTTTCCAACTGATGCCCTCACCGGCCCAGGCATCCCACGGCACGCTCGGCAGATCAACAACCTTCCCCACGGAGAAGTGGTGTGCGCCGTAGCCGTCAGTAACTTCACAAAGCACGTGTACACTGGGGGAAAAGGCTGCGTGAAAGTGTGGGATATCAGTCAGCCAGGAAACAGGAGCCCAGTCTCACAGCTGGATTGTCTGGTAAAACAGTATCCTTATTTATCTTTTACTGTTAAATCTTGCTACGGGTCACACACTGTCTGGAATCGAAGGCAGAGTGCGGGGATAAAACTGTGTCCTTATGCATATAAACATTACTCATGCAGGGCAGGTTTATTCAGGTTATTTATACAGGATATCCCAGCAGAGTGCTCAAAGGTTGTTTACAGAGCATTCCTCCTCCATGGCAGCGTACAGACTCCACACAACCCAGGCTTGGCCTTGCATAGGTAATTTGGCAGCTCTGAAGAGGTTGTATTCAGTTCATAGCAGAATCGTCTGTACAGTGCTCTGTTGCTATGGGCGAGTCCATGCACTTGGCAGGAATTAATTTCACTCGTTTGTCAGGGTTAAAGTGGTGGTCCTCCATTTTCCTCTACTCTCTCTTCTTTCACTAAAGCTTGTGGTAGGGGAATGCACCCAATTGGAAGTGAAGACGGTTGGCAGATTGACCGAGAGTCACAAGTTGGGTGATAAAACGGGTCCCTTGCGCTGGATTAACCCACTGATAAATTAGCAGAGCCACCTTCACTTCTTGACAATGCCTGCATTACAAAGCAGGAGGCCTGTCCGGTTGGCATATGTTCCTCGTCATCTTTGGCGCCCTTTGCCATCACCCCGTATTCTGACTCGCTAGAATCACAAATGCCACTCGTCCTCCAGCACTTCATCCCCGAGATGCCAGGAGCAGAAACGTCAGCCAAGCTACCCACTCATTTCACTGTCCAGAAACTCCTTATGGAAAATCCACGTGTGGGCTTTGGTGAAAAGAATATCTGGCTTATCCGCAACTCGCCCACCTTTCAACGCCAATGCCGTTGATCTATTGACTCGCATTAACTGCCCCGAGTTATTTGCGAGTAGTCACTTGGGCAAAGTACTGGAGAGCTGATTGTGGTCAGTGCCCAGTTCAAATGCATGCCAGCCACGTGTGCCTCCTGCTTTGCAACACGAGCAATCCCTATTGAAGCAGCAGACAGCTGAACCTGCAGGCCAAGAAAGGCTGCGGTTTGGCCCCCATTCTGCATTGTTGTCTGATCTCCAGTCAGGTGATATGGGCCAGGGTTTAGAAACCACCAAAGTATATTATGGAGGTCACCTGACCTATAACTGTTTATTGATTTTGGTTACGATGAGCACACAAACCTGTCATTCCTGTGTTATTCAACACATGCTTTTAATCAAAAAACAACCTTTATTCTACAATTTTAGCTAACATCTGTATAAACACACACAGTAAGAATTATTATCAACTACAAACATAATGTCCCCACACAGCTACATGTAATCTATGCATAACCCTTAATAAATTCCCCCTTAACTGTTCCAATTCAATAACAAAATCCAAGTAAAACCAGAAACACCTTTTCAAAGGTGTGCCCAGCACACGGCATTCTTACTGGTATAAGACTTGTTATTGATACTCTGTTCTCCTTTTCAAACAGCAGGTTTGAATTTCTTCCAGAGAGCAATTATCTCTTTTAAGTTACCAAGGAGTCTGAAAACAGCTTTTAAAGTGAAGATAGAGAGACACTTCTTTCAACCTGTGCAGTTCAAAACCCAGTCCAAACGGAAGTAAAGCCCACAGAGCCACAAACCAGCTCCAAACTCAAAAGCGAAAGTAAAAACTCAACAGAGCCACAGCCCAGCTCCACCCACACAATGATATCACTGAAGCCATGTGATAAGACACAACATTTCTTAAAGGGACACTCCCATGACACAGGGTGGTAATTGGGAACCTCGAGTGGCTCTTAGCATTGTCGGCTTGGGGAGGGGAGGCTCCTGCCCCTGATCACCATTCCGCTACTTCCTGCTGCATATTGAATGGCAACTGGAGATGGGATTGGACTTGGCCAATCTGGCTGACGGTGTCATAAATCAGAGGCACACAATGCGCCCGCCGGCACACTAACAGAATCAGGAGGGGAGGAGGCATAAGCTGTAGGAATGAGGCTGGAAGCTCTTGTCCCAGTGATGGCTCCCTATACAATTGGAAGGATTTCTGGCAATTGGCTGAAGACCTGTAGCTGTTGCAGAGGAGCTAAAACCGATATAATTTGAGTTGTTTGATTCTAACTGCTTGAACTTAAATATCTTGTCATGTTTTATTACATTGTTATAAAGAGCCAAATTCCTCTTCGTTGCCTGCCCTTACCCCCATCAGCAGCTATTAGAGCACCTCATAAATGCCATTGGATTCTGGCAGCCTGCCCAGACTCTTAATCACTTAAGTATCAGAATAGCAAATCTTGGCTCCACATTTCAATTTATTTAGATATTTACCATTTTGGCAAACGATCCCTCCCGAATGTGTCGGGTTGAGCAGGGTGAGCTGGATTTTAATGTTCTGCTTTCCGATCTCGTCAGCACTGCAGTCTTGAAGCAGGGCTGGATGAAAACTGATTTCTAAAGGTCGGTTTCTATAATTCCGGCCGGGCTTAGGCTCCTCTGCTGAGCGACTGGCATAGAGCTGGACAACAGCAAAATCAGCTGACAATCAGTCACAACATCCCAGGAATAATTAGTGGTGGCTGTCTGTTCAGCTTTGATCTGGTGATTGGAGCCAGACGAATGGGGAAGGTGCCAGAGTCTGGCTGGCAGGTCAAATGTAAAAGAATACGTCGACTAAAAGTGGCTTATGGAGAGAAGAGTATTATTTCCATTCTTCTAAAGTCTCAAATGGACCGTTGCAGGTAATCGGCTCGGGAAGGAGGGAAACTTAAATAAAGTAAAACCTAATCTAATATGGATCGATCCTTTTTTTTTTTAAATTTAGAGTAGCCAATTATTTTTCTTTTTCCAATTAAGGGGCAATTTAGCGTGGCCAATCCTCCTAACCTGCACATCTTTTGGGTTGTGGAGGTGACACCCACGCAGACACGGGGAGAATGTGCAAACTCCACACGGACAGTGACCCAGGGCCGGGATTCGAACCCGGGTCCTCAATCCCAGTGCTAACCACTGCACAACATGCCACCCTGATCGATCCTTTTTAAGAGGCTTCTCTTGCTGCCCTACCACCTACATATTGACTTCAAATTTTGTTCGATAACATTCCATTTGAAGCACTTTACGATGCTTTTCTACATTTTAAGGTACTATATGAATGCAAGACTGTTACGGGCAGGTAATGCAGCACTCAGTCCCCAACCTATACCCGCACCCCTCAATTGATGGCTAGAAAAATGGACACATGGCAGCTCTATTTGGCATTTCCTAGAATTCCTACAGTGCAGAAGGAGGCCATTCGGCCCATCGAGTCTGTACCGATCCTCCAAAAGAGCACCCTAACTCGGCCCACTCCTCCACCCCATCTCCGTAACTCCACCTAACCTTTGGACACTTAAGGGGCAACTTTAGCATGGTCAATCCCCCTAACCTGCACATCTTTGGACTGTGGGAGGAAACAGGAGCACCCGGAGGAAACCCACGCAGAGGCGGGGAGAAAGTGCAAACTCCACACAGTCACCCGAGGCCGGAATTGCACCCGGGTTCCTGCAGCTGCGAGGCAGCAGTGCTAACCACTGTGCCACCTTGCTGCCTTTCAAAGCACCTTCTCCAAAGGGCATTAGTGTGGCATTCCTCACAGCAGTTAGGCTCCTGCCCCACACCAGGGAATAAATTAATAAGATGATGGTGCACTTTGACGGAATCCAGCAAGGCAGGTCGATGTGACCGGATGGTACACCTGACTGACTGCCCAAGGCCTTCAAAAGTACCAGTGTTCACATTAAGTGTTTACCCATACAAAGCCCCTCACAAACGCGCTGTCTCATTGCGTTTCTTCATCCTTCACTGAAAGACTACCACAAATTGCGGAAGAGAGCCAGTGTAAAAGCCTGCACCAATTTAATGCCTAGTGCGTATTCAGTTACCAAAACCATAAAACTCGGGAAACTGGGCTCTGTGCACTGACGTCATTGAGGCCAAAGGGGGAAACCGCCTGGAAGGAGCCTTGGGCGAGAATCAACCTACTTCTGATTTACTGCTTCGAGCACGTTTCCTCTTCCATTTCTTTTTGAGGCAAATGCTACATTCCTGACAACTACCCGCAGTGGAGACTGTGGTACATTTTTATTCCTTGCTCACTTCTGCCAATTCTTTATTTCATTCTTAGTCTCCACTCCTCAAATCTCTACAGTTTTCTTCTGTCGACTCGTGACTGTTCAGCATGTTTTCAAGGACTGTTAAAGTTCTGGTTTGTGCTTTCCATGCTGTTGGGATCTTTACATTTCCTGGATTGTGAGAAATCCAGGGATGGATTTGCATCAGCCTCCCCGGGCGTGTGTCCCGATTCTCCGGGACCGAGCTATTATCTCGGCTTTTGAAGGAACGGCACACAAGGTGAAATATGCTTCGCCGGTTGCACGATCTGTTTCACACTGAGCCTGAGGTCGCTTTCACTGACTTCAAAGGAATGGAAAATTGGGTGTATCGCAGGCTCCTGATTCGTTCGGAGCTCGCTTCGCAATACTGGCATTTTCAGATCCCGCATCTCCTTTCCTATTCCGTAAACATTTTATTTAACTTTTGAAAATAAATTTAGAGTACCCAATTTTTTTTTTTCCAATAGTGTGGCCAATCCACCTACCCTGCACATCTTTGGGTTGTGGGGGTGAGACCCACGCAGACAGGGGAGAATGTGCAAACTCCACACGGACAGGGACCCGGGGCCGGGATTTGAACTCGGGTCCTCGGTGCAGTGAGTGCTAATCTATTCGCCATGGTGCTGCCCTCGTAAACATTTTATTGTGACTACACAACCGACTTGGAGCGGGAGAAGGGTCATTAAAAAAAGAAACACTTGCATTCATGTAGCAGCTTTTACAACCTCTTAGCTTCCCAAGTGCTTACAGCCACTTGGGTCTGGCGAAGTATAAACACTGCGGCAACATAGGAAACTGGGCAGCCAATTTGCATACAGCAACTCCCACAAACCGGAATGATCAGATAATGGGCGGGAATCTCCGGCCGCGTCTGCCCGGCGACCGGAGAATCCTGCCCGAGGTTAACGGACTTTTCCATTGTCCGCGTCTCGCCCGTGGCGTTCTTGTGTGGGGGGCCCAATGCGTTTCAATGATGTTGGTTAATGAATAAATAATGAGCAAGACTTTGGGGCGAATTCCCCCAGATGCTGAAAGGATAGTTTCCCTCGTGGGGGTGTCTAGAGCGATTGGCCATAAGGATGGATTTTGACTACCGTGGCCGGTAGCTCAAGTTGGGAAATTTATGAACTCGCCACCTCAGTAAAAAGAACCACCGGATTTTATCTTCGAGGGGCCAGTGAGGGACAGTCGGGCCCACTGACCCCAGAAGCAAATATGAGAACAAGGGGGGGGTGGAAATGTTGAGGCGGGTTGGTTAGATTAGAAGGTCTGCCTCCGTTCTATGTTTTCAAAATTATTCAGCCCTCCAGTCTTCACCCCTCACTAATGCGCCACCCTTCCATGACTCCTTGTACCCCCGTGCAAACTCGTGCCTCCACCCCCATGGTCCCTTATACCCTGCATGCCAACTCACCAAATCTCCACCACGTGCAATCTCAAATGGTTAATCGCTTAAAAATACAACCACCGTCCATCATAAACAGCTAATCCTTTACTAGACACTTTAAGCTGTCAATCAGACTGTGAACTCAGAACCCCCGCTGAGATAATTGTTGCTTTTGAAACTTTGCCAAGCTTTCAAAAGGCCATGATGATGGTTCTTGGAGGAAATGTTAACAAAGACCTCTATTAAAACTGCATGAACAGTTGCGACACCAACTGCCTTGCCAACGAAAGCAGACTTTTTGTTCAGCAATCAGTGTAGCTGTAGCCAATTTTCTTTTACAGTTTAGAGAGTGAGTCATTTAAAAACAACTTCAAATCATGGACATTACATTTAAACAGGTGTTTTGCATACTCCATCAATTTGTGGCTCCCACACTATGGGTTAAGGTTCTTGCAGCAGACAAAATGGAATCGGTTTGAACTCGGCACGGAGTTCAAATGGCCTTGCTGAGTTTAGATTTCCTCCTCCTTCCCCCTTCGGCACGAATGGGATCTGTTAGAAATGGGCGCGGAACATCTGCATCCGGGTGAAGATGTGGTCCTTGTTTTCAGAAAAAGGTGTCTGAGTCTCTAATCTTCGAGACTCTCTACCCCAGACAGCTATGGAGGCTGAGTTATTGAATGCATCCCAGACTGTGGTTGGTGCATTTTTGAACCTACCTGGGAGCCAAAGGTTTTGGGGAAATGGGCAGAAAAGTGGTGTTGAGGCAAAGATCGGATCAGTTAGAAGCTTAGTTGGTGGAGCAGACCTGAGGGGCTGTATTGGCTACTGCTCTGATTTATTCTGCCTGTCTTCAAATAGTGCCACGGGATCTCTTACATCACCTCAGCGGGTCAGAAAAGGCTCTTTCAAATGCCTCATCTGGACGGTGGCACCTCTGACAATACAGAACTCCCACTGTACCGCCCTTGGCGCTGTCAGCCTAGAATTAGTGCTGAAGTCTCAGGAGTTGGTCATGAACCCGTTGCCTTCTGAATCGGATTCTCCCCTGGGAGAAGCCACTGGGGCCCCCATTCGTACATCACCATGGCATCCGTCATTTTGACCAACCTGAGTGTATTGGCTGATTCCTAAAACTATGTTCGATTGGAGTATTGTGTAACGGTGAGACATTTCTAAGGATCTACGACTAGTAGCTTTTAGAGGTTCGAGTGTATCATTGTTGCCTCTCGAGAAAAATTAACGTTTGAATGTACTCTCTCGCTCCAGAACAGAGAAAATTATATCCGTACCTGTAAGCTCTTCCCCGATGGACGAAGTCTGATTGTGGGAGGAGAGGCCAACACCATTTCCATCTGGGATCTCGCAGCTCCAAGCCCGCGAATAAAATCTGAGCTGACCTCATCGGCTCCCGCTTGCTACGCACTGGCCATTAGCCCAGATGCTAAAGTCTGTTTCTCCTGCTGCAGCGACGGAAGCATTTTTGTCTGGGATTTGCACAATGAGACACTCATCAGGTGAGTTTGTTTTGAAATTCTCTAATGCAGGCGATGGCAGTCAGCGAAAGGACAGGTTCAGTTTGTAAATGGCTCCAGGTGTTTATGGTTGCGGACATTAGCTTATCGCGTTGATGGCTTATACCCTCGGTTTTCTCAATTATCTGTTTCGCTTTCGGTCTCCAGAGCTTATTCCCCACGGTCACTTTTTTTTTTCTCCCTGACACTTTTTAGTGTTAACTGGACTCTCACTGCTCCTCATCCACTTGTGAGTGTCACAAGTGGGCTTACATTAACACTGCAATGAAGTTACTGTGGAAATCCCCTAGCCGCCACACTCCGGTGCCTATTCGGGTACACTGAGGGAGAATTCAGAATGTCCAATTCACCTAACAAGCACGTCTTTCGGGACTTGTGGGAGGAAACCGGAGCGCCTGGAGGAAACCCACGCAGACACGGGGAGATCCCCAGAAGATGATACAACATGACTTGCCACACAAACCGGATGGTGTAAGGATCTTTTGCACTTTCCATTGTGTGCGCTTCTCCAGTCTATTCAGAGGTGATCTGAGGAAGCACTTGGTGAAATGAGGATGGATGTGAATCATCATAAGCTGCTTTATTTCACAGGCTATAAGTGAACATATAGAGCAAGTTATCGATTCCCTCCAAACTATCAATGCAACTCACCTGGGCGCAATAATACAAAGCAATGAAAACGCATTATGCTCAGTGCATCACCTTAATTGTTTTAAAATAGCTACTGTTTGTTGGTCATGACTGGCAGCAAGCTCCTATCTTTTGAGCGCTCGAGGATCACAACCAAAAATGAACAAAGAACAATACAACAGAGGAACAGGCCCTTTGGCCTGTACCGGTCATGATACCTACGTCGACGCTACCACCGAAAAGCACAACAGCACCTATACTTCCTCAGGAAACTAAGGAAATTCGGCATGTCCACATTGACTCTTACCAACTTTTACAGATGCACCATAGAAAGCATCCTATCAGGCTGCATCACAGCCTGGTATGGCAACTGCTCGGCCCAGGACGGCAAGACACTTCAGAGAGTCGTGAACACCGCCCAGTCCATCTCACGAACCTGCCTCCCATCCATTGACTCTATTTACACCTCCCGCTGCCCGGGGAAAGCGGGCAGTATAATCAAAGATCCCTCCCACCCGGCTTACCCACTCTTCCAACATCTTCCATCGGGCAGGAGATACAGAAGTCTGAGAACACGCACGAACAGACTCAAAAACAGCTTCTTCCCCGCTGTTGCCAGTCTCCTAAATGACCCTTTTATGGACTAACCTCATTAACACTACACCCTGTATGCTTCATCCGATGCCAGTGCTTATGTAGTTACATTGTATATGTTGTGTTGCCCTATTATGTATTTTCTTTTATTCCCTTTTCTTCCCATGTACTTAATGATCTGTTGAGCTGCTCGCAGAAAAATACTTTTCACTGTACCTCGGTACACATGACAATAAACAAATCCAATCCAATCCAACCTTTGCCAAAACCACTTCGGAGTATCTTGGAATCAAGGACCACAGCGACCACATCGCGCAATGGGCATGAGATGTTTTATCAGTTGCTGAGACAGACTAAGAAATGGCTTGTACTTGGGGAAATGCGTATCTTATCAACATTTAGTCACCTTAACTTTCCACCACGGATCTACCATCTCAACCCTTTCAGGGGAGAGGAGAATGTTCAATCTTAAATCCTGAAAATTGGATTTCATATTAATTTCTAACCAGCAATCCAATTTTTTGAAAGCTCGACATTCTGACAACTGGTAATCAACTAGTCCATAGAATCCTTACAGTGCAGAGGAAGGCCTTTTGGCCCATCGACTTTCCACCGACCCTCTGAAAGAGCACCCTACCCAGGCCCAATCCCCCACCCTATCCCCGTAACCCCATATTGTTGGACACTGTGGGGCAATTTAGCACGGCCAATCCACCTAACTTAAACATCATGGACTGTGGGAGGAAACCGGGCCACTCGGAGTAAATCCCCACAGACACGGGGAAAACGTGCAGACACCGCACAGACAGCGACCCAAGGCTGGAATTGAACCCGGATCCCTGGCGCAATGAGGCAGCAGTGCTAACCACTGTGCCTCTGTCGCTACAATAACTCTGTTTTGAATTTTCTCCAAACTTTTGAGTGTCTTTTCATCAGATCTGGAGTTCTGTTGGAATAATGACCACTGTTGGAACTGTCTGTGCTAAACTATTGTCTGTGTCCTTTTTATAAACCCCAATAAAATGTGCATGATTCTTGCTGCACCACAGACCATTTTTTTTTAATTTAAATTTGTATAATGTACGTGCATAAAATATAAATGTTGTGTGGATTGAAGATTTGAGTCCTCATCATTATACACCCACTCAATTTTCCATTTTTTTTTCAATAAGAAATCCACTACTCTCTGTTTTGCACCCTCATTGAAGTTGAATTGTATCCTCAATGGCTCATTTTTAAATGTGGCACATGTTTTTGTACTGATGCATTGCCATCTTTATCTGTTCAAGTGTCTTCTATCTGTGATATGTGCGCGGTAACGCAAGTTGAGGTTTTTTTTATTTTGCTGGGGCAGAGAGAGGGGTGTTACATGTGTCGATATCCAATTCCTGCCAAAACGTGTATCCTATCATAGTTGGGCATATTTGGGTGGGGGAGGAAGAGAGAGGACACAGGTTGGGGTAGAGAACGGAAGGGAAGGGTCTTTGGGGAACGAGGAGAGAGAGGCGGGTGGTCGAGAGGGCAGAAGGGAAGAGAGAGAAGGAAACGGTGGTTTATATAGGTTGCTGGTGGTGTGAAGAGGCTCAAAAAATTCCAGCGACCATCTTATTTGCCCTCAATTCCATAGAATTCCTACAGGGCAGAAGGAGGCTGTTCGGCCAATTGAGTCTGCACCGACCCCCTGAAGGAGCACTTTATACCTATGCCCACTCCCCTGCCCTATCCCCGTAATTCCATCTAACCTGCACATCTGGTGCTCAGGGGCTGGTTTAGCTCAGTAGGCTAGACAACTGGTTTGTGATACAGAACAGGGCCAGCAGCGCAGGTTCAATTCCTGTACCAGCTGAGAATTCTGAATTCTCCTTCCGTGTACCCGAATAGGTGCCGGAATGTGGCGACTAGGAGCTTTTCATAGTAACTTCATTGCAGAGTTAATGTAAGCCTACTTGTGACAATAGAAGATTTTTTATTTTTAAATCTTTGGACACGGGCAATTTAGCACAGTCAATTCATCTAAGCTGCAAATCTTTGGACTGTGGGAGGAAACCGGAACACCCGGAGGAAACCCACGCAGACACGGGGAGAAAGTGCAAACTCCACACAGACAGTCACGCAGGCCGGAATTGCACCCGGGACCCTGGCGTTGTGAGGCAGCAGTGCTAGCCACTGTGCCAGCATGCCACATTAGAAACGCAGTTCCCTGGTGTACCTCTTTCTCGAGCTGCGCTGCCCAAAAAGCTTTAGCTTGCGTTTCACAACTTGGGGAAGAAAACATTTGTAGATAGCTCGTAAATAAGGTGAAAATGATGATCTGCGATTTCATAATTTGATGAAGAAGCTTTCTCGGAGGAGCTAGTTGTGAATGTTGAAGCCTAAATAATTCAATCAGCGCACCTATCAGCGCTTCTGTCATACAGTTATTAAAATTGTTTTAATAATCAATGCTTTACAGGGCAGCACGATGGCGCAGTGGGTTAGCTCTGATGCCTCATGGCGTCGAGGTCCCAGGTTCGATCCTGGCTCTGGGTCACTGACAATGTGGAGTTTGCTCCCCTCACACGTGACCTTTTTGCCCCTGGCAACTGTACTTCCTGTTGAACACGTTTGGTTGCCATAACTCCAAGGCCACGAGTAATTTGTCATCTGGTTATGACAGGCACACACAATCATTCTCTCTTTTTCTTTCCATCCACACCCTCCACCCCCCCCCCCCCCCCCCCCCCCCCCACCACCACTATACTTGCGCCTTTCCTGCAAGTTAGATCGCGTCCTAATAGCTGGTCAAGTGGACACATGCTTGGGCCTGATGTTAGAATCCTTGGAAACCCAAATACACAATCACCCAAGAAAAACTCATTCAGCCACATGTGGCCATGCTGTATCTCTGATGGACAGTACTTCATTTTTTTTTTGTTCATTCAATGGGGTTTGGGATGTTGTTGGAAAGGCCATCAATTAATGCCCTGCCCTAATTACCCTCGAGGGGGTAGTGATGAACCACCACCGTTAACCTCCGCAGTCTCTGCGTTGTCAGCACATCTGCACCCTGTATTTTGACCTAGCGACAATGAAGGAATGGTGGTAGAGTTCAAAGATGCAGCTTACTGTAGGTGAGCTACCCTTGTTCTTTCGGATAGTAGAGGTTATGTGTTGGGAGGTGATGTTGATGAGTTATATTATAAATATGGAACCTGGCGTGACCCAGCCTCAGAAGCATACTGATATTATGGCACAGAAGCAGGCCTTTCGGCCCATCCCATCCAGGCTATTTTCTGCAGAGCAAACTAGCCCGTTCCGTTCTACATACTATATCCCCATAGCACGGTGGCGCAGTGGTTAGCACTGCGGCCTCACGGCGCCGAGGTCCCAGGTTCGATCCCGGCTCTGGGTCACTGTCCGTGTGGAGTTTGCACATTCTCCCCGTGTTTGCGTGGGTTTCGCCCCCACAACCCAAAGATGTGCAGGGTAGGTGGATTGGCCACGCTAAATTGCCCCTTCATTGGAAAAAATGAATTGGGTACACTAAATTTATTTTTTTAAATTATGTTTTTCCTTTTGGAATTTTTCAAAAAAGATGAGTTAAGAATTCTTTTTAGAATTGTATACAAATATCAAATCAGCCCTCACCACTCCCTCCAATATTTTAACAATTTCTTACCGAAAGCTATGTTGATGCAGTGCCTGCAGTCCATGTTCAAAAATTCCTCTGAGGTTCTTAGAATTGTATTTAATATTGCAAGTTCCAACTGCTTGGATAGTTCTGGCACTTTATACATTTGAACTCTCTTGACCCTCCCTAACCCCACACACTTGATCTCTTGTCGTGCAATCTGCAGGAGGCAATAAGTAGGGTCAGGCACTTTTTTTTTCTCTCTGCAGTGTGAAGGGTCAATTTTCCTGGACGGTACTCTTGCTCCTCCTAGTGGTTGGAGGAAGAGTGATTTAGCAGAACGACTTGAGAGATTCCCTAGTGAGCTGAATAAAAATAGAAGTGGATATTTTGGCAGGATTGTGTAAACTGTAGGTATTTGCGCTGTGTACTTCTGGTCTGTAATCATTGACTTTCAATAACTTCCTTCCAAGAGTTGGTATCAACTTTGGGAATGCTGTATGTCAGTGTTGTGAAGTTGTTTCTATTATATTGACAATTGAATGTTGTGTAAACTCTTATCTATAATTTTATTTTTAAAATTCAGGCAGTTCCAAGGCCACTCTGATGGCGTCAGTTGCACTGACATTTCTAACGATGGGACCAAGCTATGGACTGGAGCATTGGACAACACGGTCAGGTGCTGGGACCTGAGGGAGGGACGTCAGGTGCACCAACATGATTTTGCATCACAGGTACATCATGCCTGCTGGCTAATGTGAGGAAGCTTGTTGCTGAATGTCTACTCCTTCTTGCCCCAATCTAGAATAATCCCCGAGCTATGTGCTATTTCCTGACTAAACCTCTCTCAATTCTGCTGTAAGCATGTTGCTGGGTGATGGAGAAGCCTGAGGAGGACTTTTTTTTCCCCACCTTTTCATCGTGACTAGATTCTGTCCAGTGCCCATCTTGAGGTACAGCTAGGTCGGAAACAAGAAGGGTATTGATCCCATATTCAACCATTCTGTGATGTGATGAATTGGGGTAAAACTACCACGTTTAGTAGCTCTTCTGCTTTCTGCTAGTCACATGCCCACATTGGTTAGATTTTGTGGTAATAGTAAATTGTGGATTAATTGATGTGTTTTTTATTCATTCATGGGATGTGTTTTATTCATTCATGGAATGTGAGCATTCCTGGCAAGGCAGCCATTTATTGTCCATCCTGCATTTCCCCTTGAGAAGGTGGTGAATCTCCTGCCTTGAATGTTCCTGCCCATGTGGTATAGGGAGCAAGTTTCAGGATGTTGACACCGTGATGGAATGGTGATCTAGTTCCAAATCTGAATGGTGTGTGACTTGGAGGGGACATGGCGATGGGGGTAGTCCAAAGCCCCTGTTGCCTTCGTCATAACAGGTGATAAGAGTTTGCGGGCTTGGAATGTCCTTTGAAGAAGCCTTAACAAGTTGCTGACGTGCATGTTGTAGCCACTGTCCGCTGGTGCTAGAGGATGTTTTAAGTTGGTGGATAGACTGCCAATCAAGTGTGCTGCTTTGTCCAGGATGGTGTTGAGCTTCTTGTGTTGTTGAAGCTGAATACATCCAGGCAAGTACCGTGTATTCCATTACATTCCTGACTTGTGCACTGTGGATGGCGGACTGGCTCTGGAGCGTCGGCTGCAGAATTCCCAGCCTCCTGTAGCAACAATGTGTATGTGGCTGGTCCAGTTAGTTTGCTGGTCAATTGTAACCTTCAGAATTTTGATGTTGGGAGATTCAGCGATAGGAATGCTGCTGAATATCAAGAGGCGATCATTTAATTCTCTTCTGTTGGGAAATGCTGTTTGGAGAGGTCATGATTAGTTTCTATCTTGGGATATATCTTCAGTGAATTATTTCACAACCCTGCTTTATTAAGAGTCTAGATTCCCACTCCCAATACGCAGAGAGTAATTAAAAAGAGGAAATATGCTGTCGCTTGCTCCATTTCATTTTGGTACGTCTGGTCTACAGGGCAGGTAGCTGTTTTGATAAATCTGTTTAATGGGTTGAGGGTACAGTTTCACCCCTGTTTTTGATTTGAATTTAGCGACACCACTATTCCAGGCCAGAATGGTGATGATTGGATAATCCTCCCAGTCAATTATGTTGCTGTTCATAATTGTTATTGAATTTCTGCACAAGCATTTGTATCATTATTCAAATCCACTCTGCATTTTGTTGGAGAAACCATCTTGCTTTAAACAGGAGGTGTTATCACCCTGCTTCAGTCATGAGCTCCGTCTTGTTGTGGTGCATACAGCCTCTTCATCTAAATAGACTCTGTGGACTGTTTGCTCTGCAGTGCAGTTTAAATAGATTTTGTTTGCTCAGCCAATAGGCCTTTTTTGTTTTTTGTTTGCTGTAAAATGGACTCATTGGCTGGCACTCTGCTTATTCCCGTGCCCAGTTCTAATGATATATTGGGAACTGGCCATATAGTAGCCTCCAGTGAGAATCCAGATCCTAGGATTCTGCAGATCTGATGAGCATTGAAATCTGTTCATTTTTCACTTCCAAAGCATTGGAGGACATTAGCACCACGTTCAATCTCAGACTTGAGGCTTTGATTCCATATTTAACTAGACCTAAGGTCTCCTAACCTTCTGAAGATTTGGAATTGTGGTTATACCAGATTGTTTTAATGATCAGACGTTGGTAGTAATTAGAAGATGCAAACAGAAAAGTGACATAATATCATTTATAAGGAACCGTACTCCCCCTCAATCGCAAATCTGTCGCTGACAGTTCCATGACATTGGCCATATTTTCTTTCCTTTGACAGCGAGGTTGTACTTATACTTTTAATGCTACCTTTAAAATATTTGCTCCCAACTAATTTGGGTTAATTCCGATGAACTAACTTTGCAAACCATGAGGACGGCTCTTCATAAGTTTATTCATCTAATCAGTCACTAACTTTGGCCATCAGTTAATGGCCAAAAGTTTATTCTTGGATGCAAATTATAGTTCTTGAGACATTAACTTTGCTTTCCAAGTCCTCTTTCGCAGTGGGGGTTGTCTTATTTGTTAACGTGCCCAATAATCCAGGAATGCTAATCCAATTGTGTCTTTGGGTTTGATGGGCCCTTCGAGATGCTGTCATCATAGAAAAATCATTGAATCTACAAAAATGAAGGTGCAGTTCCTCTGAGGTGGTCATCGCACATTTATTTTATGAATGCCAATTCTGTTTCTGATATCAAATAAAGACTTCTGCTTTGATAATACTTCAGCAATCTACTTTATAGTTCGCTTGGATTCTTCCTGTCCGCTCCTGTCAATACACGTCTAGCCCTGCATGAGGGGAGACTATTGTGTGTTAAAATGAAAATCCAACTCTTAACACATTTTTTTCCCCCCCTCTCTCCTCTTCCCCAGATTTTTGCACTAGGATGCTGCCCAACAGGGGGATGGCTAGCTGTCGGTACGGAGAGCAGCAATGTAGAGGTTTTACATGTCAACAAACCGGATAAATATCAGCTTCACCTTCACGAGAGCTGTGTTTTGTCGCTCAAGTTTGCCTATTGTGGTAAGAACTGATTCTGCGATATCGGAACTGTGGAGGCCATTCTGCCCCTCAACCCATTCCACCATTCTGTTAGTTCATGGCTGATCTGAATCTTCAATCCGCTTACCCGACTTGGTTCCATGATCTTTTAGTATCGTAACCTGTCAAAAACCAATCCACCTTGGTTTTAAAATTTCCAATTCGCTAAGAGCTGGATTCTCCGTCCTGTGACGCCCGGATGGCATTTCCCGATGGGACAGAGAATCGGGCGTCCGGGGGGGGGGTTCAGGGTTGAGGCCCGGCGCCGAACCAATCACGATGCTCCGACACCCCGATGGCGCCAGGACCGGGGTCCACGACCATGTGCCAGCGGAGGATGTGAATTAATGCAAATGGGTCTTAGTGATCCATTTAGCAGGCCCCAGCTCCCTTCGCTCTGGTCCTGCGCGATTCTCTGGCCCCCGGGACTGAGAATCGCGTGGTCGCGGATCACTTGTGGTCACTACCAGCGTGGCCCTGGTGTGGTGGGCCTCACGGTGGGCCATAGGGTTAACGAACGCCTTTGGGGAGTAGACCCCAGGGTCCATCCGAGGGCCACCTCACCCAATGCACTACCTGCCCGCCCCTCCTCTACCAGACTCCCCCACCCGCCCTGACCCCCGTAACTGAAGGAACCCACCCCACCCCCCAAAAAAGAGGCCCCTGACTGGAAGCTGGAGAGTAGTCCAGACAGGGGCAGTGAAAAGAATTACTGTTGTAACACTTTTTAAAAATAGAAAGTTAGAGTATCCAATGCTATTTTTTTCAATTAAGAGGCAATTTAGCGTGGCCAATCCACCTACTCTGCACATCCTTTTGGGTTGTGGGAGTTAGATCCATGCAGACACGGGGAGAATGTGCAAACTCCACATGGACACTGTTGTAACACTTAACCTGAAAGTTCCATGTGCCCATTCCTTGAAGGAGAACAGCTGTGACCTGTGTTTCAACCTCTCAGATCCATTAGCTGCAAGCAATTCACAAACGTTTTAGCAGTGAAAGTGCATTGCAATCACGTGCTTGAGTTATTGGAATGCACTTAGCACTCAAAATGGTGGCCCAATAGCGGGATCCCCTTGTATTCCTTGCCATGCATACATTTGCATTGTGACGGATACTGAATTCTATCCCGATTTGCACTCCCAGGGGGATTATAAAACGGGTGCAATTCTCCTCCGGCGGGGGAATGTGGGGCTGGATTCTCCGATTTTGAGCCTATGTCCGGAGGATGTGTCTGGTTTTACGACGAATAAAAGTTGGTGCCGTCCCCGTAATGATGCTCCGACCTGTGAGGGGCTAGCAACCGCGTCACGTAAAACTCCTGGCCTCCATAAAATAAACGGCCAGGGAATTGCCAGGACCGTGACTGCGCACAGCGACGACCCGCAGCGGTCGTGCCGTACAACATGGCGCCGGCTGTGCGTGGACCCAGCCTGCCAGATAGTGTCCCCTGGACACACCACTCGCCACTCCCTACCTGTCCCTCACCAAAGCCCCCCCCCCAGCTAGCAGAACGGCTCCCCCCCCCCCCGATTGTGGCGGCGCTGGACACAGTCCGCAGCGGCCATGCCGGTTTCCCAAAACTGAGACCACACGTGTCCCCCGCACCGTCGGGAACTCGGCCAATCGGGAGCGGGCATCGAGGGAGGGCCTTCAGGTAACGTCCTGAGGCCGTTCCAACAGTGTGCGGTGTACTCCTCAATGACTCTGGCCGGGATTATCCGTTATACCGGAGCCCGGGGGTTTCCCGACGGCGCGGGGCTGCCCCACAATGGGGAACCCCATTGACCGGCCGGCGTAACGGAGAATCCCGCCGACGGGTCGGGGCAGAAATGTGGCGGGGCGGTGCCGAGAATCCCGCCCTCTGTTTTGGGGTTGGGATGGAGCATCTGAAAACAGGCACCTCCCCGATTCAGTCGTAAACAGGGGTTCTCCGCCCGATCGCAGATTACGATATCAGCGCCGAGCAATGGAGAATCCCGCCCATAGTCTCCCAAACGGAGAATCCACCCCTTAGACTCAACAACGTTTTGTGGGGAGAGTGTTCCAGATTTTCATGATACTTTGTGTGAAGAAATGCTTGCTGACATAGCTCTAAATGGCTCAGCTCCAAGTTTAAGCTTATTCCTCCACATTTGGATATCCTGCCCCACTGCCAGAGGAAGCAGTTGTTCTCACTTTACCCATATCAAATCCTTTGATCATTTTCACCTCAATCAGGTCATGCTTTGATCTTCTCAACTTGAGGGAATACAAGCTTAGCTTGTCGAACTTGTCCTCCTAACTTTTTCACTTTTCTAAAAATTTAGCGTACCCAATTCATTTTTTTTTCTAATTAAGGGGCAATTTAGCGTGTTCAATCCACCTACCCTGCACATCTTTGGGTTGTGGGGGCGAAACCCACGCAGACACGGGGAGAATGTGCAAACTCCGCACGGACAGTGACCCAGAGCCGGGTTCGAACCTGGGACCTCTGTGCCATGAGGCAACAAGGCTAACCCACTGTGCCACCGTGCTGCCCCACTTGTCCTCCTAACGTAACTAGCTCAGCCCAGATGTAATTCTGAATCTGCTCTGCAGCCTTTGCAAGTCCAAAATCTCCTTCCAGAATGCTGTTTTAAGAGTGATTTTTACCTTGTGCCTTTCACCTGTGCGGAAGGAGCCTTGAAACTTAACTTCCATTAATTGTTGCCTTTCTGTTCATTTGAGATCATTCCCACAGTTTAAACCGAGCTGCTTATAATGTGGGTTTCTCTGAGCAGCAGGAATGCAAAGATATCTGGGAGGTTTACTGACTATAGCCAATCCCTTCTAATTTTAACTGAAAATGTAGAACTGCTATTTCTCCCACTCATTCATTCTGTTGCACTCCGGAAAATCTTCCAAAACATACATCCCATAGCTTTTAATTCTGAAAATTAATACCCTCTTATTACACCACCTCCTCCACAGAATAATCTCGTCGGAGACCTTGTATTGCCGATTGCAGATTAAAGCTCTACAGCTATTCGTAGGGGAGGCAGGTGATTTGTAGTTTTTTATTGCCGGGCTGGGCAGGGCTGGTAATTATTGGCTTGGGCCCTTGTCGGTGATATAACAGGGCCTCCGATTTTCAGAATTGTGCTATTTCCAGAGATTGAAATGGGCAAAAAGATGTGTAACTGGGAACCATTCGGAAGAAAGATTGTACATGTCTTGTATGGCCCCTAGCGGTTTGCTTCCTGCTGATTAACTTTTGCCAGTCTGTTACTGACTACAAGAATGACTTGAGAGGTGTTGAAGGGGGGAGGCACAGTGCCTATAGGTCAAGGAATAGGTCCCCTGACAGGCCCATTCATGCACTATGCACTCTGATGGGCAAGTAAAGGATTAGAATCAATTCTGATGTTCTCCGTAGCCTTGGGTTTTCATTATTAGCCTTCGTGTGCATTGTGACTGGACGTGACGAGTGATTTTAAAAGTGGTATGCGAGGACGCTGGAACCTGGCCCTCATAGAACATACAAGGCAGAAGGGGGGAGGGAGGGAGCAGGAAAGAATAGTCAAAAGGGATCTGAAGCGGTCAAGATTAAGGCAAATTCAGAATCTTTTGCTGCAGCTAAGCTTATACAAATGATCGGACTGAACGTCCGTGGCGAACAGATCAGATCTGAATCAGAATGAGCTGAAGCTAGCTGACTCCTCCCCATTGTGCTGTGCGACATTTGAACAGAAATGTTGTGCACGTTTGATATCCTTTTCTTAAAATTTAAAGTCCAATTAAGGGGGCAATTTAGCGTGGCCAATCCACCTACCCGGCACATCTTTGGGTTGTGGGGGTGAGACCCACGCAGACACTGGGAGAATGTGCAAACTCCACACGGACAGTGACCCGGGGCCGGGATTCGAACCCGGTTCCTCGGCGCCGTGAGGCAGCAGTGCTAACTACTGCGCCACCGAGCTGCCGTGTTATATCCTTAAACCTTTAGTGAATCATGCATGTAAATGAACATGTGAACAGATCTCTATTCAGGAGATAAAGAGAGTTGTGTGTTGATTTGTTGCTTTTCTTTAAAGCAAAACGGTAAATGAAACCTTCGGTGCAAGCGAAGCAGGAAGTGGGAGAGCTCTGCTCCGCACGGGTTGAGTGATTTGTTTTTTTCCCCTCTCTGCCACTAGAGGGAACTGGCACACATCACTGATCATTCCAGTGTGCAAAACAAACATTTTGAAAGATGTTTCTTCCACGTCCATTAAAATGAGGGACTGTCTTTAAATAGGAAGATCCTTGGCTGATGGGCCCGCAAGTTATTTGTCGTTAATTCTGTTTTAGGCAATTATATATTTACTGCGCTCTGTTCATTTCATTTGTGTAAAGCATTTTTCTTTCAACTGTCACTTAAAAAGGTCACTGGATTTAAAATTGCTGGAGGGCCAAAGGCTGTGCATGGCCCAGTAATTTAATTAATTGTACACTTCAGGTTAATTAATTACATATAATTGCGATTGCAAACTGCCTCGCTTGTTTACCTCCCATCCTCCAACTCGTCCCCGTCCCCCCCCCCCGTCCCCCCATTTCCTTCGGACTCTGCTACAGAGCTCTGCGGCCAAGGACACTGCTTCCTTCATTGCTGAACCAGTTGCAATTTTTCAATTAAATCATTAGCCCATTTGAAATTGGTTGCCACCCTAAACTTTTCAAGTTAATATCTTTTGGGATGTGTTATTTGACCTTTTAAAATGTTAGTGGTAAGAATGAGATGGCATACAAATAGAATTAACTGAGGGATCTGGGATAGTGCAGGTCAGTGTCGCCAAGATAGAAGGTCAGTTGGATCTTGTTGAAGAGCGGAGCAGGGATCGGGCCTCAATGGCCCACTCCTGCCCCTCTGTTTCAAGTCTTGCAAGACAGTGGTTAGCACTATTGCTCCACAGCACCAGGGTCCCAGGTTCGATTCCTGGCTCGGGTCACTGTCTGTGCGGAGTCTGCATGTTCTCCCCGTGTCTGCGTGGGTTTCCTCCGGGTGCTCCGGTTTCCTCCCACAAGTCCTGAAAGACGTGCTTGTTAGGTGAATTGGACATTCTGAATTCTCCCTCCGTGTACCGGAATGTGGCGACGAGGGGATTTCCACAGTAACTTCATTGCAGTGTTCATGTAAGCCTACTTGTGACAATAATAAAGGTAGTTATTATAATCGGCAACAAGGGAATTTTGGTCACCTTATTTGGAAAGATAAAATTTCTGAATGTGGAGTTCACATCTGCCAGCTGCATTAAGATTTATTCTTTTCTTTTAAATGACACAGTCCAGTTTTATTTTGAACTTCATTGGGAAATTGCTGAACCCCCTCTAACTTTGTCTTGGGTTGTGTTTGGGGGAAGAGGCCATTGGTAGGGCTGGGGTTTTTAAAACGGTGTTGTCTTTCGTCCTCTGTATTTTGATGCTCAGCCAGATGGGATGGAGGCCGATGGGATGGAGGCAACGATGCTGGTAAAGTGGGTCGGTACCAGTCATGAATTTCTGTCTCACAGCAAAGCAGTTTTCAAGACGAAACCGCTCCGAATTGAACCATGACTCACTGCCTAATCATTCTTGTGTTGCCAAATTCACAAAACAACAGTCTGTATCTGTATAATGTTTTCTTTAACATGGTGACACGTCACAAGGAACGTCATAAGACTGTAATCAAAATTTGTCATCGCGCCATGAAAGGCGATATCGGGTCAGATGAGCGACAGCTTGGCCATAAATAGGTTTTATGGGATGTTGCAAAGGAGGAGAGATTTAAGGAGAGAATATCAAAATTTGGGGCCTAACCAGCTGAAGATATGGTAAACACTGGTACGTGATTTAAAAATCAGCGGATGCTGAAGTGGCCAGAATTGGAGGAGCACCAAGGTCTTGGATAATGTGTTTGAAAGATCTCTGTGTGGGCACAGCAAATTGTTTGTGTCTTTTGCACAAGGAGAGCAACTCCTATTTCTACACTTGTCTTTACTGAAGACCAAACATTTAAAGCTGCTTCAAAGATCCAAGGGTAGAAATAGATGCCGTGTTGCAAGAAAAGGAGGAAGGCGCGATCAAAAGCTTAGCTGGAGACTGATGTTTCTAAACGGGTCTTAAAGGAGACGGATGGAACTGGGGTTTAATGAGAAAATTCCTGGGATGAGCGTGCCTAGGGGACTGGGAGGGTTACATAGAACATAGAACGATACAGCGCAGTACAGGCCCTTCGGCCCACGATGTTGCACCGAAACAAAAGCCATCTAACCTACACTATGCCATTATCATCCATATGCTTATCCAATAAACTTTTAAATGTCCTCAATGTTGGCGAGTTCACTACTGTTGCAGGTAGGGCATTCCACGGCCTCACCACTCTTTGCGTAAAGGACCTACCTCTGACCTCTGTCCTATATCTATTACCCCTCAGTTTAAAGTTATGTCCCCTCGTGCCAGCAATATCCATCCACAGGAGAAGGCTCTCACTGTCCACCCTATCTAACCCCCTGATCATTTTGTATGCCTCTAACAAGTCTCCTCTTAACCTTCTTCTCTCCAACGAAAACAACCTCAAGTCCATCAGCCTTTCCTCATAAGATTTTCCCTCCATACCAGGCAACATCCTGGTGAATCTCCTCTGCACCCACTCCAAAGCCTCCACGTCCTTCCTATAATGCGGTGACCAGAACTGTACGCAATACTCCAAATGCGGCCGTATCAGAGTTCTGTACAGCTGCAACATGACCTCATGACTCCGGAACTCAATCCCTCTACCAATAAAGGCCAACACTCCATAGGCCTTCTTCACAACCCTATCAACCTGGGTGGCAACTTTCAGGGATCTATGTACATGGACACCGAGATCCCTCATCCACACTTCCAAGAACTTTACCATTAGCCAAATATTCCGCATTCCTGTTATTCCTTCCAAAGTGAATCACCTCACACTTCTCTACATTAAACTCCATTTGCCACCTCTCAGCCCAGCTCTGCAGCTTATCTATGTCCCTCTGTAACCTGCTACATCCTTCCACACTGTCGACAACACCACCGACTTTACGGTCGATGTTGGGTGAAGGGGAAGGAGTGATGAGGGGGAACTGATCATATTTGGAGGATGATTCCCCATTGGCAGAGGAAGATCCAGTTAAGCGACTGAGCACTACCTTCAAAACTGCTCAGCTGTCAGGTAGCCAGAACACAATATTTCTGGCTAACTGGTTGTCATCTATGTTTTCATCCATGTCGGGAAACCTCACCGCTACCACCGCTTGTAGTGTTGAAGGACCTTTGGACGCAGAAGTCTTGCTTGATGTTGGCAGCAACTAGATAAATCTTGCCAACGGTTATGAATGAAACTAAAGGGAAATGTTGCACTGTTGTAATTGACAATACTCTTTCATATCATGGGGGAGGAAAGCTGCAAATTACCTCCGATCAGGTTCATTAGGAATCGAGGGTGAAATTGTATGGGTCCCTCCCTTCGCCTCGGGCGCAAATTCCGTTACGGGCGCTAACTCGTGAGAAGGCCGTAGCTGAATTTGCTTTGGTGAGATCTCAGTTTGTGATCTTCACTGTCACCTGCTGCCGACAGAATCAGATTTGCGCCCAGTGATTTGAATTCATTTTAATATTCAGAAGCGGCTTAACGCTGTTGCTTCTGGGTCATTGGATGTCATTTTCTCCCCCGCCCCTTGCTGGGGACAATTTCAAAAATTGAAACCTGTTGTGACAACCATGCCAGGAGCTCGAAGGTGAGTATAGCCCCAGGGTGGTGGTGGGGGGGTGGGGGGGCCTGAACTCCACCTTGAGATCAGGGTGTCCTTTCAAGATTGCGGCCCGTTCTCTCTAGTCGGCTCTGAGGGCCCCGCCCCGCCAGAATGACGGCACAAAGAACTTTTAGACCAAGCTTGACCAAACATCAGATGATCTGGAGTGAAAGCCTGGCTCTGTTTCTGGGGGGGGAAACTCACCGGTTTTCAGTCAGAACCTGATACTTTGTCTTTTTTTTATTTACAAACTGCACCCCACGTACAAATCCTCAATTTACTCCGATCTGCAATATTAACTGCAGTGTGCAGTTTTACACATTGCAGTTTCCAAACAGTAGCTGAACCTACAATGAGTCGGGCATTGTTGAATGAGTTCTTGTTGAGCGAGCGAAGGACTGCTGGCATTTGGCTGGTTCAGGAGTGAGATTGAGGAAAGTGATTTAGGATGGGGCCTTCTCTCAGGTGACTCAATCTCGCTGTGGCTGGAGAGTGAAGTTGGCCCTCATGGACCAAAGAGCCCTGGATGATGACAATCCAACATTGTGTTCAAGGACAGAGACTTGAGTGAGTCTCAAGCATGTGGAAGCATTCTTGCAACTCAACTTTTGGGCAGGGTGGGGGGGGGAAGAGATTTTGCCCCTCTGCTTATTGAGGTATATCTAGTTGATAGTAAAAGCAGTTTAGTAATCTCCCAAGAGCCTTGAATAATCTTCAAGGTCCCTTTTTTAAAAAAATGATCAGCCCACTTGCAATGCAGTTCTCGTTGTAGATCAGTATTGCATTCTGAACAATTGCTTGATTCAGTTTTATTTGTATAAATGCACTAGCGATTCTTGATCAGATTGATGCCACTGGTTTGACTGGAGATACTTTTGTATGTTCAGCTGGTGTTTGTGTTGTCCGTTTTTTTTCATCTTCCAGTAGAAAGAAGGCGAATAAGTTGCATTGGGCTTTGCTCAAATTACTTTGGTGCCATTTGCCTAGCCTGAGAGTAAATTGCATTGTTATCTCTCAGTTGGCTTAACAATGAAACCAAGAATCACTAAACATAACCAATAAAGGGAGTTGGGAGAAGAGATAAAAGGATTATTACTGTGAGGACTTTTTCAAAATAATCGGTTTAACATCAATTAAATATGTTTTTCCATCAAGCAGGTTAAATATAAACTGAGGACTGCGCTGATTCCTTGAGACAAAACGCAAGGGTGGCAAATAAACTTGCAGTGTTGTAATGACCCAGATTAAAGACCATTTCTGCTAATGTCCAATTCCTTCACACTGTCGTCTTGGTAACTCCTCTTGGCCAATCCCACCCCCTGCGTTAATGTGATTGTTTTTAATAGAGAAGAGCACAAGAGCCAGGAGAGGACACGTGGAGTTGGCTCTATCTGTGATTCACAAGGGGCTTCTAAATTTGAGGAAAACATGTGCAGGCAGGGACCACCTGTGCTCAAAACTAAACCATTTGTGTGCTGACTCTCTGTGTCTCCATTTCAGGTAAATGGTTTGTAAGCACTGGGAAAGACAACCTTCTAAATGCATGGAGAGTACCGTATGGAGCAAGTATATTCCAGGTAAGTGATGTCTGTGAGGGGGACTTTAACTGGGAATGCATCTTAAACCTGATGATTTCCGATGCTGTTTTCTCCCTGGCTAACGATGTCTGTCAATTGATTTGTAGCTCATATGAAGGGGGGAAAATATGGGTGCAATGGTCAGGAAGGTTTGGCACATATTCATAAAAGGTTTTCGAGATGCATTGTGCTGATGTTGCAGTTGAGTCAATGCAAAGTTGTACTTTTGTGCCCTTGGTTAATATGTCATTACTGAACTTTATCCTTTTTTCTTTTTTTAAATTTTAGTGTACCCAATTCATTTTTTTCCAATTAAGGGGCAATTTAGCGTGGCCAATACACCTACCCTGCACATCTTTGGGTTGTGGGGGCGAAACCCATGCAAACACTGGGAGAATGTGCAAACTCCACACGGACAGTGACCCAGAGCCGGGATTGAACCTGGGACCTCGGCGCCGTGAGGCAACAGGGCTAACCCACTGCGCCACCGTGCTGCCCTACTGAGCTTTATCCTTACTCATTGATTTATTTTGCCCTCTTTACTCGTCTGCTCCGCCCCCATCCATCTGAGACATCTTAGATCAGGAACACGCTCCATTTTGCATTTGTAGGGTTACCCACCCTGCTAAACATATTTTGTGCAGGATAACATTGCTGGTTCTTTTCAGTCCTTGGAGAATAATTCATATTTTTAAAATACTGTCTAATGGTTGATGAAGGGAAAAGTTTTCTTAAATTTTTTAAGTGCATCTTTCAAACACACCTGTGTTGCTTGAGGCAGACTGATATCTTGTCTGTCTCAAGCTTCGAAAACTAAAAGCAATGCATTCTTCATGAATGCAAGATGTCAAGATCCGAGCCACCCATGTGTATTTTGGGCTCGCGCAGTGTGATGCATTTACCAGTGTGACCAAACCGTATCAGCCAAGAGGTTTCCAGGCTGAATCCCCATTCAGTTCTCAGTTGGTTGGTCTCTATCAGGGTAGTGCAGGGAGGGGGAGAGGGAGAGGGTGTTGCAATCGTCTATTTGCTCCTTAGCTAAGATTGATGTTTTTGATTGTTGAAAGTGGGCCAAGGAGTATAGACCTTTCTGTCGGAGAGAATAGTCGGAAGGAATGGGGATAGGGAGGAGCGTAACTTAATTTTCCCCTAAATTGTAGGTTACAATTAGTTTGAGTCTCCTGATAGTAAGTGGTGCATGTACTGTTTGATGGACGTGCTGGTTTGATGGCACTTCTTGAGAAAACAGTGGCTTAAATATAGCTGATCTCAGCCAGAGGGACAGCAGTGCTGGTGCAATTTGTCTGACTGGCCTTCGACGAGGAGGGGTAGGAATCAGCCCCCCAATCCTGATTCATATTCAGTGGACCATGGGAAAACCACATAGGTATGTAGCAGATTTGGAGGTTAATCTGTCCCTGTGTGGAATAGCCCAATAGTACTCACTGCCCTGGAATAAATGGGTGTTCCAGTGAGGCACAGCTACAGCTGCCTATGCTCATGGAACCGTATCCTAGTCGAAAGTTATTGCTTCATACAAGGAGAATTTGGTTGGTTAAGGCAGCATTGTCATTCAGTTACATTCCCGTACCAGCCTCCCTGAACAGGTGCCGGAATGTGGCGACTAGGGGCTTTTCACAATAACTTCACTTGAAGCTTACTTGTGACAATAAGCGATTTTCATTTCATTTCAAAGGTTAACTATCATACTGCATCACTGCTTCATGTTCCTCTGAATCATCTGTTTATTTATTCACCCCTTAAGTGACTTGCGACATTTTATTACATTAGAGGAGCTAGACAAATAAAAACTGTTGATATTGCTGGTGGTGACTTTTTTTTCCCTCCCCCTTCAGTCCAAAGAATCCTCGTCTGTGCTATGCTGTGACATCTCCGTTGATGACCAATATGTTGTTACCGGCTCAGGGGACAAGAAGGCCACGGTGTATGAAGTAATTTACTGAGGATTCCGTTCTGTATCGGAGGAGATGGGATGGCAGGGGTGGGAGCCTTTAACCTTGCGAAGAGACCCTAAACCTGGATTGGTGAACCGGATTACCCAAGGATGATGTTTAATTGCGTCTTTTGCCCTTGCTGGAAGACTATCTGATGTGGCCTTGACTTGGGTGTTGAAATTTAACTTTTGACTTGCTTTAACAAAAGAAGATAATGTGAGTTGACCAAAATGACGGATGCTCACCCATGAGAGGAAGGCTTTCACTACTCAGTCCAGCTAACTCCAGATCTGATGTTAATGTTTAGGGTAACATTAATTGTACATTTTTTTTTCTTTGTTCATTTTTGTTATCTGTAACTTTAAAAAAAAAAAATCCACTGTTGGGTTTGGTCATTTGGTGGAGTTGAATATAAAGCTGCTTGATTTTTAAGTCAGTGGTAACTCCCCATGAGCCCCTCGGATGTGAGAAGGTCTTTCCAGCAGCAGAACTTGTGTCCTAATATTTTCAGTGAGTTAGGCTTCAGAACATATTTATAAAGCCGCATCTCTTTCTGGTGAACCGAATGAAACACAATACCTTGGTTCGCTCTCCTCTCTCCTAACCACTCCCCCCCCCCCCCCCCCCCCCCATCCCACTCATACAAACTAGCGTTTTTAACATTTTCATAGACCGATATTCAAATGTGACTGTAGGAGTTACCCGTTTTGAAAACTTGGCTCCAGGTTCACAGTTGGAGGCTTTGAATTGATTTGATGCCCTCGCCTACCAACTGGCATGGCTAATGGTCCGCTAGAGATCAGAGTTAACATCATGGCGCAAAAACAGATTGCCACACTGTGAGCATCGACTTATGGAGCAATCCGTCTTGGTTACTGGGGAGGCGAGAGGAGAGCACTGGGATCACACCTACTGCAGTAGGGCCATCAATGTGATGTAATGAAATAAACTGTTTATAGAAATCAAAAATCTGAACCATCAATATATTCCATTCACCGAAAAATAGCTTGTGTTATCGATGTCCCATGTGGGTGCAACTGTTTTCTAGGAGCTGGTGAACACACTGTAGATATCTATACTCACACAGCACAACTGAAAGGAACCCACATCAGTTGAGCTGAAGGATCACAAGCCATTTAAAATCCACTCGTGTCAACACTGAACATTTATTCCATCTATATTTTCTGAAACTAGGGAACAGTATGATGCCATTTCCCTTCAGCGCAAGTGGGCAATAATTGCAATGAGCTGGCCTGTAGCTATTGTTGGCCGTGTCTTGTCCTGTTAGCATCCAAGCAGCAGGATGATGCTTTTTCATTCTCTAATCTGCACATTAGTGGAATAGTTCCAATTCACGCATTGGATTTGAGAGCCATGGGTGCGTTATTTACCATTTAATCTGCTTTGTCTCCTCTTCCTTTCTTAGCCGTCCACAACATTAAAAGCAACGATGACGATATTTTTTCCGTTTCCTGTCCCAGTAACTCATCATTATTCAAAATGCTGATTCCTTGCAGATGTACTGCTCCATATTAATTGATTAGTCATTTTTCCCAGTCTTTTGTGTGTGCCTGACCAGTGAGTCCCTTAAGACAATCTGATCTGGGAGGATTCTATCTCTGTGAGATCCTGTCATTGCCTGACATCTGACCAAGCCGAGAACCAGGGTCTAATTCTCCCACCTTATTCCTCCCCAAACCCACACCCTCATCAAAATTAGTCCTGAGGCCAATTGTAGTGCTATGGCTAACTCTGAAAGCAGATAATTCAGTGCAGCGATCAGGTCAGTGATCGAACTGTGTCCTTCTTGGCCAGCATCGATCGCTTGTAGTCCGGAAGTGCACTTACCAACCCCGTCATTGTTGACGTTTGAAGATGGATTGTGCGGGATCTTACTAATGGAATGTGGCAACTGTTCCCCAGGAGATTTCTCATGAGGGTTGAAAGGGGCTATCTATTGTTCTGTTGACGCTCCCCAAACCTGATTATGCAAAGTTTCCAAAAGCTCTTTGCATTTCCCAGATGGACCAAAGTAAAGAGCCTATAGGTTGGTGACTGCTTTTAGACAGCTAGAAACATGCACCTTCGCCTCGGAACCGTTGCCCCTTTGGGGAAAATAGTCAAGAGTGCAGCTATTCACTGACAAGTGACGAATTTGGCAATGATGTGGGTCTTCAGGATGTGAATCATTGGAAAGTTTGGGGAAAGTAGCACGTTTAGCTGAGAATAAACCACATAAACTGTCCTATGTCACATTTGCATATTTGATTCTAGCCCTTTTCCATTCATTATATCTGTTTATAAATCTGTTATATTCCATTTTCTTGGTCCTCTTGCTTTCCCATTCTCTTTCCCCCTTCCCATTTTGACCTGTTCCGAAGCTAAATGTGGATGCTGCTGGTTCAAGTACTTGGAATGGCGTGCACACGATAGCAATGGGCTAGGAGCATCAAAGTTACTGTAAAGTCCACTTATCCAGCAAAGCGTCTGCTGTGGCCAGTTCAGCTCCACGGGCAGCTGGTCAGTACCTTAGTTGAGTCAGTTCCTCTCTTGATATTATGGGATGTCTGCAGTGCCAGAAGGTTGTACACATTTTTGTTTTTGCCTCCACAGTTAAAATTAATGACTGACTGTATACATTTAAGCGTGCCCTAATTACCACTTGTATATTCTCTTTGGTAACTGCGCCTCAATCCTTTCTTATGGAGGAAAGAAATTGCTAAATTCTTCTGTGATACAAATGTTTTTTTTTCGTTGCCCAATCTGGTGATTTGTAATGTCCAAAACCCTTCCATCTTTCATGCTTTTGCATCCTAATTTGGGATGAATTTGTAGTTTATTCCTTAAAATTCCCAATAAACTATTTTGTATGTGATTTCTGTATTTTTATTACCTCTTTAATTAGGCGGCTTGTTAACTTTATCAATTGTCATGCGTGACACAAAGATGGACTATTTCAGCTCTCTGCTCAAAGGTTGATGGCCCGTAACACTGAAGATTAGTGCTCTTCATACGCTGACCCAGTATTTCTTTGCTTGTATTGGAGTTTGGTTACTTTTTTCTCTGCACCTGAAGATTATAGGTAAAGCTGCATTGCAGGACTTGAGGATGTAATGAATGGGACTCAACCCCATTCAGGCACTTCTGGGTTGCTGGGATGTTTATGATGAGAATCTCGCCCTCCCAAAGTTGCTAGCTAATCCGAGGCTGCTGCCTCTGAAGTCCCAGCAGTGCCACCGGGAGATGTGGGGGGGGGGGGGGGGGGGGGGCATCGCTGGCTCCTCTTTGGGGGACAGGGTGGCCGAGCAGGAGAGAGAATCCCGAAAGACGTGCTGTAAGGTAATTTGAACATTGAATTCTCACTCATTGTACCCGAACAGGTGCCGAAGTGTGGTGACTAGGGGATTTTCACAGTTAACGTCATTGCAGTGTTAATGTAAACCTACTTGTGACAATAATAAAGATTATTATTACCTTCACAGCCAGCACCCTGTGTCCCTGGCTTGGGGGAGCACTGGGGTGGAGGGGGCATTAAATTTCACCCATAATCTTCATGTTTGGGAATCTCTAGAAATATCTCCCCCAGATGGTTGCGGATGCTCCGTTATTGTGTACGTTTAGGACTAAGATCCATATAATTTTGGAAATTAAGGGAATTGAGATTTTATTTGATTTAGATTCATCATCACGTGTACTGAGGAAATGAAAAGTATTGTCCTGCACACGGTCCAGACAATGTTCTATACATGAAAAACATAGGACATTACATGAATACACAATGTAAATAGACATAGACACCGGGTGAAGCGCTACAACAGTAGAGAAGATGTGGAGAGAGATCAGGTCAGTCCACAAGAGGGTCATTCAGGAGTCTGGTAACAGAGGGGAAGAAACTGTTTTTAAATCTATTAGTATGTGTTCTCAGACTTTTGTATCTTTTGCTGATGTAAGAGGTTGGAAGAGAGAATAACCCGGGTGGGAGGGGTCTTTGACTATGCTGCCCGCTTTCCCCAGGCAGCGGGAGGTGTAGACAGAGTCAATGGATGGGAGGCAGGTTCGTGTGATGGACTGGGCGGTGTTCACGACTCTGTGAAGCTTCTTGCGGTCCTGGGCTGAGCAGTTGCCATACCAGGCTGTGATGCAGCCTGATAGGATGCTTTCTATGGTGCATCTGTAAAAGTTAGTAAGGGTTAATGTGGACATGCAGAATTTCCTTAGTTTCCTGAGGAAGTATAGGCGCTGTTGTGCTTTCTTGGTGGTAGCGTCGACGTGGGTGGACCAGGACAGATTGGTGATGTGTACACACAGGAATTTGAAGCTGTCAACCATCTCCACCTTGGCACCAAAGGTGTGTACAATACATAGACATAGAACTTACAGTGCAGAAGGAGGCCATTTGGCCCATCAAGTCTGCATTGAACCAGTTAAGCCCTGTGCGGAGTCTGCATGTTCTCGTGTCTGCGTGGGTTTCCTCCGGGTGCTCCGGTTTCCTCCCACAAGTCCCGAAAGACGTGCTTGTTAGGTGAATTGGACATTCTGAATTCGCCCTCTGTGTAACCGAACAGGCGCCGGAGTGTGACGACTAGGGGATTTTCACAGTACTTTCATTGCAGTGTTAATGTAAGCCTACTTGTGACAACAATAACGATTATTATTATGAAGTCGAGGACCCAGTTGCAGAGGGAGGAGCAAAGTCTTAAGTTTTGATATGAGCTTGGCTGGGATAATGGTGTTGAAGGCGGAGCTGTAGTCAATGAGCAGGAGTCTGACATTGGAGTCCTTGTTGTCGAAATGCTCCAGGGTTGAGTGAAAGTCCAGGGAGATGGTGTCTGCTGTGGACCAGATGTGGCGGTATGCGGTGCAGTGGATCAAGGCAGTCTGGGAGTATGGGGTTGGTATCTCATGACCAACCTTGCGAAGAACGTCATAATGATAGATGTCAAGGCCACCGAACCGTAGTCATTGAGGCATGTTGCCTTTTTCTTCTTTGGCACGGGTGCGATGGTCTTCTTGAAGCAGCTGGGAACCTCGGAACGGAGTATGGAGAACGATGTCTGTGAATACACCTGCCAGAGTGCACGACCTGGGACTCCGTTGGGATCCATTGATTTCCATGGGTTTACTCTCAAGAAGGCCGGTCCGATTTCTGAGGTAGGTGTGTGTGATGTCCGAGGCTGTTGGAGCAGTTGACAAGTTTGTTGGCTTCCTGCTCGAAATGAGCATAGAATGGTTCATCGGGAAGTTTTGGGAGAGTGAAGTCATGTGGACAGTGAGTCATGATCTCATTGAATTGTAGAGCTGGCTCCAGGGGCTATTTGGCCAACTGCTCCTCTTGTCTATGTTTTTTTAAAAAATACATTTAGAGTGCCTAATTATTTATTTATTTTTTCCAATTAAGGGGCAATTTAGCCTGGCCAATCCACCTACCCTGCACATCTGAGTTGTGAGGGTGAAACCCATGCAGACACGGGGAGAATGTCCAAACTCTACACGGACAGTGACCCAGGGCCGGGATCGAACCCGGGTCCTCAGCGCCGCAGTCCCAGCTAACCACTGGCCCACCGTGCTGCCCCTTCTTTCTTGTATTTGTGTGTTTTGCTCTGTAGACATTGACTGTGAAATGCTGTGGGAGGTGTGAATGTGAGCCACATTTAAATAGCCTTCGGTGCATTTAAGTCAGGGCTACAGGCAGTTAATTTAATGTTGTGCACATTCCTTTCAAATGTGACTTGTCTTCAGTGTGCATGCTGACCTGTGGTATATTCCATTGGGGTAAGCGGGAAGTGTCCTGAAGCAGGCTCTGCCCCCACAAAAACTTAAGCAATAAAAGTTTAAAACGTACGGCCTTTCCGTTTGCTTTACTGTTCAATTAGAGAGTGGCTAATCTGCCTCCGCTACACTGATCCCATACCAGCCACAAAGTCCTCAGGGCAGCACGATGGTGCAGTGGTTAGCACTGCTGCCTCACGACACTAGGACCCGAGTTTGATCCCGGCCCCGGGTCACTGTCCATGTGGCGTTTGCACATTCTCCCCTTGTCTGCGTGTGTCTCACCCCCACAACCCAAAGATGTTCAGGGTAGGTAAATTAGCCACACTAAACTGCTTCTTAATTGGACAAGAAAAATAATTGGGTACTCTAAATTTATTTTAAGTACCACCCAAAAATCAATTGATGTCTGACTTCAATATTCTCAATGTCTGAGTATCCCCAACTTTGCGATAGAGACTTCTGGAGGTATTTTGCCGTTTAAGATGAATAAAAGTGTACTGGGGCTGTTAAAGGTGTTAAGTGGGAGTTTTCCACTGACATTACTTCCTGAAAGTGCGCAGTGACTTCCTTATTCCCACTCCCCCGGCCCCTGTTGAGACGCAGAGAACCCGTTTTGCAAACTGATACCTAATTATTTGGATGTGTTTTTGGGGATAGACCTAATATCCGCATCGCTGGGCCATCCACACCGGTGTTGCTATTCAGTAACTTTATTTGAATTTGCCTTAGCTATAATAAATATTGACTGTTTAACTTTAAAATCTAGTTATGTTTTCAGCTTTGCGATAACGGAACACTCAACAGACTGGTACAATGAGGGCGGAGTGGTGCATGTTTAATGGATTTTTTTTTTGTTTTGTTTTTACTTTACAGCAGCGATCTACAGTCACTCAACTTACATCGACCTGTACAAAAGAGAAGCTTGTTCTTGAAACGCACATTTATGTGCAAAGATTCTTTTTTTTTTTAAGCTGCAATATATTATAGTGCATCACACGCTCAGTCCCCCTCTGTTCACCGTCGCTGAACCTACTTCTTTCAAGTCACACACTAAGAAGGACACTGCATCACTCTGTTCCTCCCCTGGCTCCACACAGGTGCCTACTCGCTCACTCGTGTGTGTTCCACAGGGTACCTCCACTGGCATGATGCATTGAACCCAATTCTTTGGAACAGCACTTTTAGCATCTGTTAGTGCAAAGCATGCTATTACAGAAAGACCTTCTCCAGGAAATAACTTACTGACATTTACAGAATTCAAATTATAAACAAAGTGAGAAGGTTATAATAGGCAGGGGGTGGGTGCGATTCTGACCGCATTCAAATAAAAATTAAGTAGGGGCGACGTTCGAATCTGCCTCCAATGGATTTCAAAGGCTTTCGCCGACTCTTGATTGCATGGGTGTTTAAGGTTATCACGACCAGTGACCGAAGAGGGAATTGTACCTTGTCATCAAAGCCATCCTCCGGTTAGCTGAGGTTTCGAAATACACATTAATGGCATAAACATGGAGCGACCTTTCCAACAACACTCTGCGACGCAGGTAAGACGTGAATGGTTACTGGGTGAAAAACGAGACAAAGTGACCACAGTACGAGACAAGAGGAGTTAAATAGCAACTTTTATCCCTTTGGTTATGCCTTGTGGAGCAGTGTCCTGCACAGGGGTGTGTGTGACACTAGTTTGATGAGATAGAAAAAGAAACCAATGCTAGAATTAGAGGTGCTACTCCGACAATAACATTCAACACTTGACATAGAGACTGTCGCTTAAAATCACAAAGTAGTTCTACACAGTGCATTTGTCCCCTATACAGTGGTGGATGTGGTCAATCAATATTACGTACAAGTCTTTCAGCAGGAATCCTGCTTCCTGAAGATAGACACAGTATAAAAAAAGAAAGGACTTCATCCATGAATGACCATTTTGTGGCTAAACAAGCCAACACAAACCATTTTGTTTCAAAAATATGTACATTTTCACAATTACAATTCACTATGTTGTATAAACAAGACAAACGCCCCACTTTTTTGCCTAAATATATCTGAAGGTTTCGCTCTATAGTATATTGCAGCCTTGAACAGTACAAATGCAGTCTGCTTTGGCAGTAGCTGTTATTGTCCTTAACTTGTCCCGAGTTAAATCCAATGTCCATTAACAGCTTGGAGTCCCTTTAGATTTCTTTGTGGCCGAGGGTTTGCTACTCAGTAAATCACTTCATAGACTGTAGCCTTCTTGTCACCCGAGCCGGTAACAATGTACTTGTCGTCCACAGAAATATCGCAGCTCAGCACCGAGGACGATTCCTTTGACTTGATTAAAAGAAGAAGTATGGGGTCAGTAACTCAGTTGAGGAAAACAAATTTGTCCCTGGACATGAAAGCCGGGGGCTAGATTCTCCGGTTGCCGACGGCGAAATCGCATTTGGTGAATGGCCGGGGAATCTCATTTCCCAACCGAATCGGGGGCGGCAACGCTCTGCCACCTCCAGAGCGGCGTACTCCAGGCCGTATCAACTTCGCCCCGACCGGCCGAGTTCCCGACGGCGCGGGACACGCGTGGTCTCATCCGTCGGGAATTCAGCGTGGAGGCTGTCGACGCAGTCCAGCGCTGCCACGGTCGGGGAAGGGCTGATGCGTGGGTAGGGGGGACATCATTTGGGCTGGGGGCATTGTGGTGGTGCAGTCCGGGGCGCGCAAGCCGGCTGAAGGGTTGTTGGGGGGGGGGGGGGGGGGGAAAGAGGGGGAGTATTTCGTGGGCCGGGTCCGCGAGCAATCTCCACCATGAAGCAGCCACGGACCCGGCAATTCTCCGGGGCGTAGCGGCAGCTAGAGCCGGGAGCTCTACGCTGTCGTCCGGCTGGCCCCCAGCAAAACGGAGGATCGGTGGCCATTTTGCGCCAGATTCACCATTCCCACAACGGCGTGGGGACATAGCCCCAGAATTGGAGAATCTAGCCCCACAGTCCTAACTTTCAAGTTCCCCTTACGCCAAAACCCCCCTCCCGGGAATTTAGACTTTCTGAAAGCACTGACTCCAGTTGCGGCAGTGCCCTTGTCTCCAGTGTACAAGAGAGTATTCACACGCTTTGTAAGCACTGGTGGCAGCAGGAGCTGCTGGATCGGGATCAGAACGAGGAACACTAGTTAATTAACTTTGTAAATCAGGGCTACTGAATCCATTTGTCATTCTCTGCAGATATCCATTTGTGGCCAAGGAATAGCGTCGCATCAACTTGCACTGTGTGTTGAAAGCTAAACACGGTATACCTTTCCTTCAATTCTCAGGTGAGCTGTTTTGAAAGAGGTGACTAATGGGGTAGCAGATACATGGGTGTTAATTTTCCCAAAATTCATCAGATTCTGGAAAGGTTCCATCAGACTGGAGAGTAGCAAATATAACCCCTTCCCTTCAAGGAGGGAGGGAGGCAGAAAACAGGGAATTACAGACCAGTCAGCTTGATGTCTGTCTCGAGGAAGGCGTTAGAATTGATCAACAAAGAGGTTACAGCTGGACGCATAGACAAGCTCAAGGTAATTGGAAAGAGTCGGCATGATTTTCTGAAAGGGAAATCATGTTTATCGATTTACTAGAATTCTTTGAAGGTGTAACATTTAAAAAAAATTTTTTAATTTAGATAACCCAATTAATTTTTTCCAATTAAGGGGCAATTTAGCATGGCCCTACAAATGGGTTTTTGTATGATTGGCTGCATGTGACCACATATCCCAGAAACTCCTCCCAACCTTCGGACACTTGAGGGCAATTTAACATGGCCAATCCACCTAGCCTGCACATCTTTGGGTTGTGGGGGCGAAACCCACGCAAACACGGGGAGAATGTGCAAACTCCACGGGGACAGTGACCCAGAGCCGGGATCAAACCTGGGACCTCGGCGCTGTGAGGCAGCAGGGCTAACCCACTGCGCCACCGTGCTGCCCTTGAAGGTGTAACATAAGCTATGGATAGAGGCGAGCATGTAGACATGTTGCACTTGGATTTCCAGAGAGCATTAGATAAGGTGCCACATTATAGGTTGTTCAAAAAAAAAAAAGCTCATGGTGTAGCGGGTGACAGATTCGCCTGGATTGAAATTGACTGGCTGACAGAACACAGAGCATGCACAAATGGGTTTTTGTATGATTGGCTGCATGTGACCACATATCCCAGAAACTCCTCCCAACCTTCGGACACTTGAGGGCAATTTAGCATGGCCAATCCACCTAGCCTGCACATCTTTGATCTGTGGGAGGAAACCCACGCAGACACGGGGAGAACGTGCAGATTCTGCACAGACAATGACCCGAGGCCAGAATCAAACCCGGGTCACTGGTGCTGCGAGGCAGCAGTGCTAACCGCTCTGCCACCCACGCTGCCGACAGGCATACCCATTCCCCAAGTTTCTTGTTGTCATCAACCGTGATCAGGTTGACCTGATACTCAGCACAGAGTGCCTCTGCCAACTTGACATACTATGCCTCATCAGAACTGGCGGCCGGGACCCACACAAACGAGCCAGTCGTTTGTCCAGCACCGTGGCAGCTTCCCAGAGACCACAACACAAGCCATCGTGGATGTGTGTAGTTTAAAAAATATATATTTAGGGTACCCAATTCATTTTTCCCCCCCAATTAAGGGGTATTTTAGCGTGGCCAATCCACCTACGCTGCACATCTTTGGGTTGTTGGGGTGAGACCCGCGCAGACACGGGGAGAATGTGCAAACTCCACACGGACAGTGACCCGGGGCCGGGATCAAACCCGAGACCTCGGGGGCGTGAGGCAGCAGTGCTAACCCACTGCGCCACCCTCGACGTTTAAAGCACTTCCTGAAGTAGTGTTATCATCCATGACAGCGCCTGCAATTATACATTTCCTGGGCCATCGTGCTGCTTTACGGTCTCGGAAAAGGACGGTTCCCTGCGTGAGCAGATCTGTGGAAAAGATGGCGGAAGCGAGGGGCGAGAGAGAGTAATTGGGTGGGTAGAGATTGGGCTTGTGTTCAAGTGGAAGGACACGCTGGAAACACTGGAAGCTCGCACGGGTGAAATCAAGGGATGACCACCTGGAAACTCTCGTGCAAAGAATTCCTGAGAGCATCCCTCAAATAAGAGAGTCAGTAAATGTGGCGCTCAATATCAATGAGTTACTCACTAACAATAAGTCGGTACCTGAAATATACTGGCTCCATACGGAGTCCTCCACGCGTTCAGTAGGTTGTCCTTCCCTGTGCTTACAAACCATTTACCTGAAAAATGAAACCAAAATCAGAACTTGCTCCGCAATTTGCTTTTAAAGACTTCATTTTATAATCTGTTTCTTCCACGACTAAGAAACTTAGTTTGATCACTGAAGTAATAACCTGTTAATGCCACATTCCCGAGACTGAGGCCGTATTCCAGTTCTGCTGATCAGCCATCGCTCAGTGTCGCAGACTCTGGTCAGAAGGTTGTGGGTTCAAAATCCATCCCAGAGACTGGAGCACAAAAATCTAGGCTGACATTCCCAAAGCAGGACTGAAGAAGCACCCACTGTCAGAGGGTCAGTACTGAGGGAGTGCTGCACTGTCAGAGGGTCAGTACTGAGGGAGTGCCGCACTGTCAGAGGGTCAGTACTGAGGGAATGCTGCACTGTCAGAGGGTCAGTACTGAGGGAGTGCTGCACTGTCAGAGGGTCAGTACTGAGGGAGTGCTGCACTGTCAGAGGGTCAGTACTGAGGGAGTGCCGCACTGTCAGAGGGTCAGTACTGAGGGAATGCTGCACTGTCAGAGGGTCAGTACTGAGGGAGTGCTGCACTGTCAGAGGGTCAGTACTGAGGGAGCGCTGCACTGTCAGAGGGTCAGTACTGAGGGAATGCTGCACTGTCAGAGGGTCAGTACTGAGGGAGTGCCGCACTGTCAGAGGGTCAGATGTTCCGTGCTGAGGGAGTGCCGCACTGTCAGAGGGTCAGTACTGAGGGAATGCTGCACTGTCAGAGGGTCAGTACTGAGGGAGTGCTGCACTGTCAGAGGGTCAGATGTTCCGTGCTGAGGGAGTGCCGCACTGTCAGAGGGTCAGTACTGAGGGAGTGCCGCACTGTCAGAGGGTCAGTCCTGAGGGAGTGCCGCACTGTCAGAGGGTCGGTACTGAGGGAGTGCTGCACTGTCAGAGGGTCAGTACTGAGGGAGTGCCGTACTGTCAGAGGGTCAGTACGGAGGGAGTGCTGCAATGTCAGAGGGTCAGTACTGAGTGAGTGCTGCACTGTCAGAGGGTCAGTCCTGAGGGAGTGCCGCACTGTCAGAGGGTCGGTACTGAGGGAGTGCTGCACTGTCAGAGGGTCAGTACAGAGGGAGTGCCGTACTGTCAGAGGGTCAGTACGGAGGGAGTGCTGCAATGTCAGAGGGTCAGTACTGAGTGAGTGCTGCACTGTCAGAGGGTCAGTACTGAGGGAGTGCTGCACTGTCAGAGGGGCAGTACTGAGGGAGCGCTGCACTGTCAGAGAATCAGTACTGAGTGAGTGCTGCACTGTCGGAGGATCAGGACTGAGGGAGTGCTGCACTGTCAGAGGGTCATTACTGAGGGAGTGCTGAACTGTCAGAGGGTCAGTACTGAGGGAGTGCTGCACTGTCAGAGGGTCAGTACTGAGGGAGTGCCGCACTGTCAGAGGGCCAGTACTGAGAGTGCTGCACTGTCAGAGGGTCAGTACTGAGGGAGTGCTGCACTGTCAGAGAGTCAGTACTGAGGGAGCGCTGCACTGTCAGAGAGTCAGTACTGAGGGAGTGCCACACTGTCAGAGGGCCATTACTGAGGGAGTGCTGCACTGTCAGAGGGTCAGTACTAAGTGAGTGCCGCACTGTCAGAGGGTCAGTACTGAGGGAGTGCTGCACTGTGTGATGGTCAGTACTGAGGGAGTGCTGCACTGTCAGGGGGTCAGTACTGAGAGAGTGCTGCACTGTCAGAGGGTCAGTACTGAGTGAGTGCTGCACTGTCAGAGGGTCAGTACTGAGGGAGTGCTGCACTGTCAGAGGGTCAGTACTGAGGGAGTGCCGCACTGTCAGAAGGTCAGTACTGAGGGAGTGCTGCACTGTCAGAGGGTCAGTACTGAGGGAGTGCTGCACTGTCAGAGCGTCAGTACTGAGGGAGTGCTGCACTGCTGGAGGGGCAGTACTGAGGGAGCGCTGCACTGTCAGAGGGTCAGTACTGAGGGAGTGCTGCACTGTCAGAGGGTCAGTAATGAGGGAATGCTGCACTGTTAGAGGGTCAGTACTAAGGGAGTGCTGCACTGTCAGAGGGTCAGTCCTGAGGGAGTGCTGCACTGTCAGAGGGTCAGTACTGAGTGAGTGCCGCACTGTCAGAGGGTCAGTACTGAGGGAGTGCTGCACTGTGTGATGGTCAGTACTGAGGGAGTGCTGCACTGTCAGGGGGTCAGTACTGAGGGAGTGCCGCACTGTCAGAAGGTCAGTACTGAGGGAGTGCTGCACTGTGTGATGGTCAGTACTGAGGGAGTGCTGCACTGTCAGAGCGTCAGTACTGAGGGAGTGCTGCACTGTCAGAGGGTCAGTACTGAGGGAGTGCTGCACTGTCAGAGGGTCAGTAATGAGGGAATGCTGCACTGTTAGAGGGTCAGTACTAAGGGAGTGCTGCACTGTCAGAGGGTCAGTCCTGAGTGAGTGCCGCACTGTCAGAGGGTCAGTACTAAGGGAGTGCTGCACTGTCAGAGGGTCAGTAATGAGGGAATGCTGCACTGTTAGAGGGTCAGTACTAAGGGAGTGCTGCACTGTCAGAGGGTCAGTCCTGAGTGAGTGCCGCACTGTCAGAGGGTCAGTACTAAGGGAGTGCTGCACTGTCAGATGGTCAGTACTGAGTGAGTGCCGCACTGTCAGAGGGTCAGTACTGAGGGAGTGCCGCACTGTCAGAGGGTCAGTACTGAGGGAGTGCTGCACTGTCAGAGGGTCAGTACTGAGGGAGTGCCGCACTGTCAGAGGGTCAGTACTGAGGGAGTGCCGCACTGCCAGAGGGTCAGTACTGAGAGTGCTGCACTGTCAGAGGGTCAGTACTGAGGGTGTGCTGCACTGTCAGAGGGTCATTACTGAGGGAGTGCTGCACTGTCGGAGGGTCAGTACTGAGGGAGTGCTGCACTGTCAGAGGGTCAGTACTGAGGGAGTGCCGCACTGTCAGAGGGCCAATACTGAGGGAGTGCTGCACTGTCAGAGGGTCAGTAGTGAGTGAGTGCTGTGCTGCACTATCACAGGGTCAGTACTGAGGGAGTGCCGCACTGCCAGAGGGTCAGTACTGAGAGTGCTGCACTGTCAGAGGGTCAGTACTGAGGGAGTGCTGCACTGTCAGAAGGTCAGTACTGAGGGAGTGCTGCACTGTCGGAGGGTCAGTACTGAGGGAGTGCCGCACTGTCAGAGGGTCAGTACTGAGGGAGCGCTGCACAGTCAGAGGGTTAGTACTGAGGGAGTGCCGCACTGTCAGAGGGTCAGTACTGAGGGAGTGCCGCACTGTCAGAGGGTCCGTAATGAGGGAGTGCTGCATTGTCAGAGGGTCAGTACTGAGGGAGTGCTGCACTGTCAGAGGGTCAGTACTGAGGGAGTGCCGCACTGTCAGAGGGTCAGTACTGAGGGAGTGCCGCACTGCCAGAGGGTCAGTACTGAGAGTGCTGCACTGTCAGAGGGTCAGTACTGAGGGTGTGCTGCACTGTCAGAGGGTCATTACTGAGGGAGTGCTGCACTGTCGGAGGGTCAGTACTGAGGGAGTGCTGCACTGTCAGAGGGTCAGTACTGAGGGAGTGCCGCACTGTCAGAGGGCCAATACTGAGGGAGTGCTGCACTGTCAGAGGGTCAGTAGTGAGTGAGTGCTGTGCTGCACTATCACAGGGTCAGTACTGAGGGAGTGCCGCACTGCCAGAGGGTCAGTACTGAGAGTGCTGCACTGTCAGAGGGTCAGTACTGAGGGAGTGCTGCACTGTCAGAAGGTCAGTACTGAGGGAGTGCTGCACTGTCGGAGGGTCAGTACTGAGGGAGTGCCGCACTGTCAGAGGGTCAGTACTGAGGGAGCGCTGCACAGTCAGAGGGTCAGTACTGAGGGAGTGCCGCACTGTCAGAGGGTCAGTACTGAGGGAGTGCCGCACTGTCAGAGGGTCCGTAATGAGGGAGTGCTGCATTGTCAGAGGGTCAGTACTGAGGGAGCGCTGCACTGTCAGAGGGTCAGTACTGAGGGAGCGCTGCACAGTCAGAGGGTCAGTACTGAGGGAATGCTGCACTGTCAGAGGGTCAGATGTTCCGTGCTGAGGGAGTGCCGCACTGTCAGAGGGTCAGTACTGAGGGAGTGCCGCACTGTCAGAGGGCCAGTCCTGAGGGAGTGCCGCACTGTCAGAGGGTCAGTACTGAGGGAGTGCTGCACTGTCAGAGGGTCAGTACTGAGGGAGTGCCGTACTGTCAGAGGGTCAGTACTGAGGGAGTGCTGCACTGTCAGAGGGTCAGTACTGAGTGAGTGCTGCACTGTCAGAGGGTCAGTACTGAGGGAGCGCTGCACTGTCAGAGAATCAGTACTGAGTGAGTGCTGCACTGTCGGAGGATCAGGACTGAGGGAGTGCTGCACTGTCAGAGGGTCAGTACTGAGGGAGTGCTGCACTATCAGAGGGTCAGTACTGAGGGAGTGCCGCACTGTCAGAGGGCCAGTACTGAGAGTGCTGCACTGTCAGAGGGTCAGTACTGAGGGAGTGCTGCACTGTCAGAGAGTCAGTACTGAGGGAGCGCTGCACTGTCAGAGAGTCAGTACAGAGGGAGCGCTGCACTGTCAGAGGGTCAGTACTGAGGGAGTGCTGCACTGTCGGAGGATCAGGACTGAGGGAGTGCTGCACTGTCAGAGGGTCAGTACTGAGGGAGTGCTGCACTATCAGAGGGTCAGTACTGAGGGAGTGCCGCACTGTCAGAGGGCCAGTACTGAGAGTGCTGCACTGTCAGAGGGTCAGTACTGAGGGAGTGCTGCACTGTCAGAGAGTCAGTACTGAGGGAGCGCTGCACTGTCAGAGAGTCAGTACAGAGGGAGCGCTGCACTGTCAGAGGGTCAGTACTGAGGGAGTGCTGCACTGTCAGAGGGTCAGTACTGAGGGAGTGCCACACTGTCAGAGGGCCAGTACTGAGGGAGTGCTGCACTGTCAGAGGGTCAGTACTGAGTGAGTGCTGCACTGTCAGAGGGTCAGTACTGAGGGAGTGCTGCACTGTGTGATGGTCAGTACTGAGGGAGTGCTGCACTGTCAGGGGGTCAGTACTGAGTGAGTGCTGCACTGTCAGAGGGTCAGTACTGAGGGAGTGCTGCACTGTCAGAGGGTCAGTACTGAGGGAGTGCCGCACTGTCAGAAGGTCAGTACTGAGGGAGTGCTGCACTGTGTGATGGTCAGTACTGAGGGAGTGCTGCACTGTCAGAGCGTCAGTACTGAGGGAGTGCTGCACTGCTGGAGGGGCAGTACTGAGGGAGCACTGCACTGTCAGAGGGTCAGTACTGAGGGAGTGCTGCACTGTCAGAGGGTCAGTAATGAGGGAATGCTGCACTGTCAGAGGGTCAGTACTAAGGGAGTGCCGCACTGTCAGAGGGTCAGTACTGAGGGAGCGCTGCACTGTCGGAGGGTCAGTACTGAGGGAGTGGTGCACTGTCGGAGGGTCAGTACTGAGGGAGTGCTGCACTGTCAGAGGGTCAGTACTGAGGGAGTGCTGCACTGTCAGAGAGTCAGTACTGAGGGAGTGCCGCACTGTCAGAGGGTCAGTACCCAGGGAGTGCCGCACTGCCAGAGGGTCAGTACTGAGAGTGCTGCACTGTCAGAGGGTCAGTACTGAGGGAGTGCCGCACTGTCAGAGGGTCAGTACCCAGGGAGTGCCGCACTGCCAGAGGGTCAGTACTGAGGGAGTGCCGCACTGTCAGAGGGTCAGTACCCAGGGAGTGCCGCACTGCCAGAGGGTCAGTACTGAGAGTGCTGCACTGTCAGAGGGTCAGTACTGAGGGAGTGCCGCACTGTCAGAGAGTCAGTACTGAGGGAGTGCCGCACTGCCAGAGGGTCAGTACTGAGGGAGTGCCGCACTGTCAGAGGGTCAGTACCCAGGGAGTGCCGCACTGCCAGAGGGTCAGTACTGAGAGTGCTGCACTGTCAGAGGGTCAGTACTGAGGGTGTGCTGCACTGTCAGAGGGTCAGTACTGAGGGAGTGCTGCACTGTCAGAGGGTCAGTACTGAGGGAGTGCTGCACTGTCAGAGGGTCAGTACTGAGCGAGCGCTGCACTCTGAGGTGCCATCTTTTGGAAGAAACATTTTATCTGAGGCAATATCCTCGGAGGTGGATGTGAAAGATTCCCTGGCTCCATTTCAAATGAAAGCAGGGGAGTGCTCTCTAATATTCAGGCCAATATCTATCTCTTAACTAACATCACTTTAAAACAAAAAACCCGCTTGTGGGGGTGAACTGCCAGCGGGAAAAGTGAATCGCAATGCCAAGAATTCCGGCCTTCATCAGCTGGAAAATTCTTTGTGACTTTCTACGGTTGTGCAGCAATGCAAATATTTCTATGGTCACTGCCCAGAGCTCATTGCAAGCTTCCGACTGTTGTTACCTGCAGGGGAGGAGAGTTAGAAGAGCAGCAATTACAAGACACTAGCTTGGCGTCCTCTGGAGACCAATAGTGAGATGGGACCAGGCTGCCCTTGTGCTTCCTCAGAAACACTCTCAGGGCCTGCATTAGGGAGGAACCGGAAGTTGGAGAAGAGTAGCAGGGGCCCTGTGTGGGAAGCACACGGGGGAACAATTTCTCCTGAAATCTGGAGCAGATACTTCATTATAATTGACTGCTAAAGTCATCTATTTGTGTGCGAGGAGGAGGAAATAAAAAACCTCCTGAACCTGCTGCCAAACCCCCTGTGACCAGAGGAGTGATCTTTCATATTGGCAGTGTGCCATGGTGGGAGATTTTCATTGTCTGCAAAGAGCTTAAAAGAGTCGTGCAGCTTCAAAGTGTCCATTCATGCAACACGGGAGGGTTTAAACTAGTATGGCAGGGGGGTGGGCACAGGGGCAATAGGTCAGAAGGTGAGAGCATTGAGGGAGAACTAGGGACAGTGGGGCTCTGAGGCAGAGCAGACAGGGAGAAGTTGCTGAACACAGCGGGTCTGGTGGCCTGAAGTGCATATGTTTTAATGCAAGAAGTATTACGGGTAAGGCAGATGAACTTAGAGCTTGGATTAGTACTTGGAACTATGATGTTGTTGCCATTACAGAGCCTGGTTGAGGGAAGGGGAGGATTGGCAGCTAAACGTTCCAGGATTTAGATGTTTCAGGCGGGATAGAGGGGGATGTAAAAGGGGAGGCAGAGTTGCGCTACTGGTTCGGGAGAATATCACAGCTGTACTGCGGGAGGACACCTCAGAGGGCAGTGAGGCTATATGGGTAGAGATCAGGAATAAGAAGGGTGCAGTCACAATGTTGGGGGTTTACTACAGGCCTCCCAACAGCCAGCGGGAGATCGAGGAGCAGATAGGTAGACAGATTTTGGAAAAGAGTAAAAACAACAGGGTTGTGGTGATGGGAGACTTCAACTTCCCCAATATTGACTGGGACTCACTTAGTGCCAGGGGCTTAGACGGGGCGGAGTTTGTAAGGAGCATCCAGGAGGGCTTCTTAAAACAATATGTAGACAGTCCAACTAGGGAAGGGGCGGTACTGGACCTGGTATTGGGGAATGAGCCTGGCCAGGTGGTAGATGTTTCAGTAGGGGAGCATTTCGGTAACAGTGACCACAATTCAGTAAGTTTTAAAGTACTGGTGGACAAGAATAAGAGTGGTCCTAGGATGAATGTGCTAAATTGGGTGAAGGCTAATTATAACAATATTAGGCGGGAACTGAAGAACATAGATTGGGGGCGGATGTTTGAGGGCAAATCAACATCTGACATGTGGGAGGCTTTCAAGTGTCAGTTGAAAGGAATTCAGGACCGGCATGTTCCTGTGAGGAAGAAGGATAAATACGGCAATTTTCGGGAACCTTGGATAACGAGAGATATTGTAAGCCTCGTCAAAAAGAAAAAGGAGGCATTTGTCAGGGCTAAAAGGCTGGGAACAGACGAAGCCTGCGTGGAATATAAGGAAAGTAGGAAGGAACTTAAGCAAGGAGTCAGGAGGGCTAGAAGGGGTCACGAAAAGCCATTGGCAAATAGGGTTAAGGAAAATCCCAAGGCTTTTTACACGTACATAAAAAGCAAGAGGGTAGCCAGGGAAAGGGTTGGCCCACTGAAGGATAGGCAAGGGAATCTATGTGTGGAGCCAGAGGAAATGGGCGAGGTACTAAATGAATACTTTGCATCAGTATTCACCAAAGAGAAGAAATTGGTAGGTGTTGAGTCTGGAGAAGGGTTTGTAGATAGCCTGGGTCACATTGAGATCCAAAAAGACGAGGTGTTGGGTGTCTTAAAAAATATTAAGGTAGATAAGTCCCCAGGGCCTGATGGGATCTACCCCAGAATACTGAAGGAGGCTGGAGAGGAAATTGCTGAGGCCTTGACAGAAATCCTTGGATCCTCACTGTCTTCAGGGGATGTCCCGGAGGACTGGAGAATAGCCAATGTTGTTCCTCTGTTTAAGAAGGGTAGCAAGGATAATCCAGGGAACTACAGGCCGGTGAGCCTTACTTCAGTGGTAGGGAAATTACTGGAGAGAATTCTTCGAGACAGGATCTACTCCCATTTGGAAGCAAATGGACATATTAGTGAGAGGCAGCATGGTTTTGTGAAGGGGAGGTCGTGTCTCACTAACTTGATAGAGTTTTTCGAGGAGGTCACTAAGATGATTGATGCAGGTAGGGCAGTGGATGTTGTCTATATGGACTTCAGTAAGGCCTTTGACAAGGTCCCTCATGGTAGACTAGTACAAAAGGTGAAGTCACACGGGATCAGGGGTGAGCTGGCAAGGTGGATACAGAACTGGCTAGGTCATAGAGGCAGAGAGTAGCAATGGAAGGATGCTTTTCTAATTGGAGGGCTGTGACCAATGGTGTTCCACAGGGATCAGTGCTGGGACCTTTGCTCTTTGTAGTATATATAAATGATTTGGAGGAAAATGTAACTGGTCTGATTAGTAAGTTTGCAGACGACACAAAGGTTGGTGGAATTGCGGATAGCGATGAGGACTGTCAGAGGATACAGCAGGATTTAGATTGTTTGGAGACTTGGGCGGAGAGATGGCAGATGGAGTTTAATCCGGACAAATGTGAGGTAATGCATTTTGGAAGGTCTAATGCAGGTAGGGAATATACAGTGAATGGTCGAACCCTCAAGAGTATTGAAAGTCAAAGAGATCTAGGAGTACAGGTCCACAGGTCATTGAAAGGGGCAACACAGGTGGAGAAGGTAGTCAAGAAGGCATTCGGCATGCTTGCCTTCATTGGCCGGGGCATTGAGTATAAGAATTGGCAAGTCATGTTGCAGCTGTATAGAACCTTAGTTAGGCCACACTTGGAGTATAGTGTTCAATTCTGGTCGCCACACTACCAGAAGGATGTGGAGGCTTTAGAGAGGGTGCAGAAGAGATTTACCAGAATGTTGCCTGGTATGGAGGGCATTAGCTATGAGGAGCGGTTGAATAAACCCGGTTTGTTCTCACTGGAACGAAGGAGGTTGAGGGGAGACCTGATAGAGGTCTACAAAATTATGAGGGGCATAGACAGAGTGGATAGTCAGAGGCTTTTCCCCAGGGTAGAGGGGTCAAATACATGAATAGGATGGGAATAGAGGGATACGGACCCAGGAAGTGTAGAAGATTGTAGTTTAGTCGGGCAGCATGGTCGGCACGGGCTTGGAGGGCCGAAGGGCCTGTTCCTGTGCTGTACATTTCTTTGTTCTCGTTCTATTCAGAATAAAAGAACGGCTGGAGAACAGTCAGGTTTGGAAAGCACCGTAAACCAGGGCAGTGGAGTTCCAACAACTTACTGAATCAAGCAAACCTTGAGCGACTGTCACAGTTTGAACACACTGGCAGGGTCAATCGAACTGTCAGTGTGTGTGTCACAGAATGCACTACACGGGCATTTAGACCCTCCGTGGGTGCACACACCGCCAGCCCAAGTCCTCTATTGGTTTGAACACACTGTGGTTATTGAAAGTCTTTCTGTGCATCAAGAGATTGAACACAGCAGTATCGCACAAACCCTGAATCTGCCACAACCTGGAGCATAGTGCAGTCACCCAAACCAATGTTTCGCAAACTTTTTTGTCTGGTGACCCACTTTTACCCAAATAGCCGGCCCACACGACCCACAATTATGTAACGTGATGTTTTGAAAAAAATAAATGTCGATCTTCTCAATACTATATCCTGGTACAGCATGCACAAATGAAGATATTTAATACGTTCTCATTCACAAATAGATGGGAACGGTTTTGCCGTGTCGAGTTAGAATGATGTACCAAAGTGCCACGTTTTCATCAGTAATGGGAACGAACGCTGGCTGGTTGGAAACATTGGAAATTCACTTCGGAGTTGTCACTAAGAGGCCGTACTCCTGCCTCCCGCATGGTGCTGGGAGGGGTTGCATTGAAATTGCGATGGCCCCAAACCAGGCGGTCCCACCACCCCCCCCCCCCTCCCCCCACCCCCCACCTGAACAACAGCGGGAAGAGAGAGGGAGAGAGGAACAGCAAGCTACCCGACTTCATTGACAAATCAGAGAAAGAGGCTTCCATTTTGTTTGTCGACCCACAATTTTGAAGAGAGGGGGAAAAAAATAATCAATAAAATGCGGGGCTTTTCACAGTAACTTCATTGCTAATTTAATGTAAGCCTACTTGTGACAAAAAGAAAGATTATTATGTGATTGTGTGATCACTCAGTGGAGCTGTGCGAGTGGTGACAACGCTCAGGATAAGATTCGGTTTGTGCAGTATTGTATCATTTAGAGCCTGGGGGAGTGGGGAAACATACATTGCAACTGTAGATATTCAGCTGTGTGTGTGGGGGCGGATCTAAACTGTGACACACGCGGGGGATCATTTTGGCAACCCCCATTTATCAGCATCCCACGACCCACCCTGCTTTGTAAAACACTAAACCAAGAGAGTGCGGCAGGATGTACAACGTCACAGGACATTTTCACTTTACATAGTAATCATTTTGAATCTGACCATAAATGCATTTTTGATGTTGGTTTGAATAGATCTCTCACTCCGTTCACCACCATCATGCAAGTTCCTGGTTTAAATGGCAAGGTATAAAATGTAACTCTCAGGCAACGGCAGTCATTTTGAAGAGATGCACGGCTTTCAAGTTGTCGTTGTCCTTTGTTTGAAAAAGGTTGAACTTGCTGGACCCCCTCTTTCAGAAATAGCCAGCGTGCTTCATTCAACATTCGGGAGCTGCTGTGGATTGCACCAATTGATGTTGCGCAGGGGACCAAGGTAAGCATTTCGGGCACAGTATGATCCCACAAAAACAATGCAACGAATGGTCAGCTAAGCTGAGTTATTTGTGGCGATGTTCAAAGGGACATTGGTCAGGGTATTCGCATGTCAACAGTATTGAAGGAGGCAGACTGACATCCATCGTACCAGCGATGCTGTTAGCTCTTGTACTGAAGTTATCCGCACTCGTGTTGAGTCTGGACATAGTAAGTTCCTGCGTATCGTACACCCTGCTTACGACATTTTACCTGTCTGCTTACCAGATATTGACATGTAAAGTAAAATTTGGCCACTGCTTCAGTGTGGAACATGACCCACTGCAAGAGCTCCATCTTCCATTATCAAGGAGTGGTAAACGTCACTTCAAATAGCTCAGACTGATTTTAACTTATGCTGAGTTGTCCTGCTAATGTTTATATCTCATTCTAATGCTGCCAAAATGCAAACATGGTGAGGTGAAGCCACAGAGGAAGATGTCTGGATAGATGCACCTGCAACAACACTCTAGAAGCTCAACACCACCCAGGGCAAAGCAGTCCAGCTGATCGAAAACCTGTGCACCAGCGTAAAGCATCCATTTCTTCCATCACCAATGCTGATCCACAGAACACACTGCAGCAACTCGCCAAGGCTTCTTCCCAAACCCGTGGCCCTTTGCCACCTCCCAGGACAAGGGCAGTCGGTGCAGAGGAATGCCATCTTCAGATTCCAGTCCAGGTCACCCACCATTCTGACTTGGGCCTGCTTTGCCACGGGATTAGAATTCTATAGCTCCCCACCCCACAGCATTGTGGGAGCCTCCTCATCACTTGGTCTGTAGCGCTCAAGGGGCTGGTCAGGGGCAGTTAGGGACGGCAAAAAATGCCAGGCTCGCTATATCTCAGGAATGGTTTTTTTTTCGTTCATGGGACGTGGCTGTGCCATCATTTATTGTTCGTCCCTAATTTCCCTTGAGCGGTAGTTAAGAGCCAAGCACATTATTGTGGATCTGGAGTCACAAGTAGGCCAGACGGACAGATTCCCTTCCCTAAAGGACATTAGTGAACCATAGATCATCATAGATCATAGAAGTACAGTGCAGAAGGAGGCCATTCAGGCCATCGAGTCTGCACCGGCTCTTGGAAAGAGCACCCTTCTTAAGCCCACTCCTATCCCAGTAACCCCACCTAACCTTTTTGGACACTAAGGGCAATTTAGCATGGCCAATCCACCTAACCTGCACATTTTTGGACTGTGGGAGGAGACCGGAGCAGCCAGAGGAAACCCACGCACACACGGGGAGAATGTGCAGACTCCGCACGGACAGTGACCCAAGCCGGGAATCGAACCTGGGACCCTGGATCTGTGAAGCAACTGTGCTTACCACTGTGCTACCGTGCTGCCCCCAGGTGGTTTTGCTTTTATAAATTTAGAGTACCCAATTCATTTCTTCCAATTAAGGGGCAATTTAGCGTGACCAATCCACCTAGCCTGCACATCTTTGGGTTGTGGGGGCGAAACCCACGCAAACATGGGGAGAATGTGCAAACTCCACAGTGACCCAACTGGGGACAGTGACCCAGAGCGAACCTGGGACCTCGGCGCCGTGAGGCAGCAGGGCTAACCCACTGTGCCACCCTGCTGCCCCCCCACCAGGTGGGTTTTTATGACAATCGATATTGGTTTCATTGGACTTGTAATTCCAGATTTATATTGAATTCAAATTCCACCATTTGCCATGTCGGGATTTGAACCTGGATCACCAGAGCATTACTCTGGGTCTCTGGTTGACTAGTCCGGTGACAATACCACTCCGTCACCGGCTTCCTATATTCACTAAACAGAAGTGGAACATACATCACAGTGCTAGAGCTGTGTTATACATCACACAGGTACAACCATTCTCTCAAAACGGTTCAGTCTCTCCTCTGCAGCTTCATACAGTGCGGCTGGCGGCCAAAGTCTGGGAACGTTTCTTACCGCAACAGGCAAACTTGAGCGAGAGCACACAGCTCTCGTGTAGGTGAAGCTGGTACTTGTCTGGCTTGTTGACGTGCAACACTTCAACGTTGCTGCTCTCCATTCCGACAGCTAACCATTCGCCGGTCGGGCAGTACCCCAGCGAGAAAATCTGAAACACCATCAAGAGGACTTTTAGCAATGGCTTCACTAGTTGTCACCTTGTTATCCAGCAATTCCTCTCTAACGTCATGAATTGACTCTACAACACATACCGAAGAGATGCTGGGGGTTCATATTGATTCGAAGATCAATAGATCTGAAGATCCATCCCTCAGATCCTTATCTGAGGAAGGATGTTCTTGCTATGGAGGGAGTGCTGCGAAGGCTTACTAGGATGATTCCTGGGATGGCGGGACTGTCATATGTGGAGAGACTAAGTTGGTTAGGATTATATTCATTGGAGCTTAGAAGAGTGCGAAGAGGAGGCAGCACGGTGGCGCAGTGGTTAGCACTGCTGTCTCACGGCGCTGAGGACCCAGGTTCGATCCTGGCCCTGGGTCACTGTCTGCGTGGAGTTTGCACATTCTCCCTGTATCTGCGTGGGTCTCATCCCCAAAACCCCAAAAGATGTGCAGGGTGGGTTGAATTGGCCTTGCTAAATTGCCCTTTAATAGGAAAAAAAAAAGAATTGGGTATTCCAAATTTTAAAAAAAACAACAGCTTTCTGTGGCAGTGAATTCCACAGATTCACCGCCCTCTGGGTGAAGAAATTTCTCCTCACCTCAGTCCTAAAAGGTTTACCCCTTATCCTCAAACACCTTCCTGACTTGGAAATGGCACGATCGCTGGGTCAAAATCCTGGAACTCCCTCCCTTAAAGGACTGCTGGTGTACCTATTCCCGATGTTCCAGATGTACTGCTGCGGTTTAAGCAGGCATCTCATCACCACCTTCTCATGGACAATTCGGGATGGACAATAATTTCTGCCCTAGCCAGAGACACCCACATCTCATTAATTTTTTTTCTTTTTTTAAAATGTGTATTCGTTGAAGAAAATGTTTCCCATTTTGGGCAGTGGACTAAATAAGCCAATTGACCAGTTGCAGTTATTCATCCTCTGCAGCTCAACTGGTCAGGTTTGTGTCAATGATGTTCTTGAGCTGCAGAGGTTGAACTGTGCGTACAAATGCAGGAGCTTCTCATTATTGCGGAGTCAGGAAGGTCTTGGGCCATCCCAGAGATCGAGGATAATGGTCCCTCTTGTTTCTATTGTCAAAAGACACCAACACGCTCCAGTTCACAGAAAATCCTTGTGCCGGCTGCCCTTCTCTCTCGGGGCTAATGGCGGGGTGGAGGTGGAAGTAAGGCAGTGGGGATCAGTTTTGGATTAGGCACGGTCATTACTGTCTTTATGACTCTGCTCTGAATGTCTAGGATTGTATGGAATGGTGAAACCTATCATTTTACCATAAAGCTACAAATGGACAAGGTGGCAGCAGTTCAGAAACCCAGCGCTCCAGGATGTCAAAGATCGCACGGTTCCAAGTGAGAAGACCAGGAAATGTGGATGCTATTCTAGACAACATTTATCCTTCAACACATCAAAACAATAATTTGCATTTATATGGCATCTTTAGCACAGTAAGTTCTCCCAAGGCGCTTCGTAGGAGCGATGATCAAACAGCACATGGCGCAGAATCAGGTATGAGGACAGCTGACTAAAAGCTTGGTCAAAGTGGTAGGTTCAAAGGAGCGTCTTAAAGGGGGAAAGAGACATAGGGAGGTGGCGAAATTTAGGAAGGGAATTGCAGAGCTTGGGACTTGTGCAGTTGAAGGCATGGCGAAGCGTTTAAAATCCAGGGTGCTCAAAAAGCCTGAATTGGAGGAGCAGGGAGATCTCGGATGGGTTGTACACAATGTCCACTCTACATTTTCTTTGTTGTGTGTGGCCTGTCCATTTGAATATTCTGTACCTTTAAATCACACGGCTTTGCAGGAAATGTCACCTCAAAAGGGTAAACCTTTGAGCAGTCTACGTGGCACCTTTCAGTTTGCTATGGGACCCAAAAATGTGGCAGGTGGGAGAATAACGAGGGACAATGTGAACTTGTCCTCTTCAGCAGTGAGTAGATGATGTAACTGGAAAGAGATTGCAAAGCTCTGTGATACAGAGGGACCAGGGTGCCCCAGTACATCAATCACAAAAGTTGGTGCACAGGCACAGCAAGTGATTAGGAAGGTAAATGGAATGTTGGTGTTTATTGCAAGGGACAGTGGAGGTTGCATATAATAATAATCTTTATTAGTGTCACACGTAGGCTTACATTAACACTGCAGTGAGGTTACTGTGAAAATCTGGAGCACGGTGTACAATTTTAGTCTCCTTACTGCAGAACGGCACGAGAAGCAGTTCAAGTATACTCGACTGATTCCCGAGATGAAGGGGTTAGTTCATGAGGAAAGGTTGGGCCTGTGTCTATTGGAGTTCAGAAGGAGAGGCGATCGTATTGAAACATACACGATCCTGAGGGGACCTGAGGTTAGATGCTGGAGGATGTTTCCATTTGTGAGGAGAGTCTAGCACTGAGGGGCAAAGTTAGGGGGCCTCCCATTTAAAACAGAGATGAGGATAATTCTTTTTCTCAGAGGGTCGTTAGTCTGTTGAATTCTCTTCCGTTAATAACAATAATCTTTATTAGTGTCACAAGTAGGCTTACATTAACACTGCAATGAAGTTACCGTGAAAAGCCCCTAGTCGCCACATTCCGGCGACTGTTCGGATACACGGAGGGAGAATTCAAAATGTCCAATTCACCGAACAAGCACGTCTTTCGGGACTTGTGGGAGGAAACCGGAGCACCCGGAGGAAACCCACACTGACATGGGGAGAACGTGCAAACTCCTCACAGACAGTGATCCAAGACGGGAATCGAACCGGGTCCCTGGCGCTGTGAAGCAACAGTGCTAACCACTGTGCCGCCGACAAAGAGTAGAGACTGTACAATCCAGCCTGTTCATAGCAGAGTTGGAGACATTGCGCATTGACAAGGGAGGGGAGGGTTAATGGGAGCAGACAGGAAGGCCATCATCGGGTCAGGAGTATTGTTATCGAACGGTGTTATCGAATGGTGATGCAGGCTCAAGGGGCTGAGCAGTCTCCTGCTCCTAATTCTTGTCCACCTGCATGCGGCATTTAGAAAACATGTTTAGTACGCCTGCAGGATTTTCAGAAATAGGGAGAGGGGATGCCGTAGAGGGAATGAAAACGCATCGTTTAATTGGGAGCCAATATAGGTCAGCGAGCACAGGGGTCACTGAGAAACAGGACCTGGAATGATTGAGGCATCCTGAGGTGCTTTGGAATAGTTGAGTCTAGAAGTAACGAAGGAATGGATGAGATTTTCAGCCAATGATGAGCTGAGACCGGGTTGGAAATGGAAGTATGCAGTCTGAGTCACTGGTTGGAAATGGAAGTATGCAGTCTGAGTCACTGTGCAGATAAAGGTCAGGAGTTCACCTCAGTCTCAAAAACGACAATGAGATCAAGTGGGCCATCCTCAGATCATTTCATAGAAACGTAGAAAATCGAAGTAGGAGGAGGCCCTTTGAGCCTGCAACATCTTTCATTCTGATCATGGCTGATCATCAAGTTCAATATCCTGATCCCCCCTTCCCCCCCATATCCCTTGATCCCTTTAGCCCCAAGAGCTAGATCTAATTCCTTCTTGAAATTACACAACATTTTGGCCTCAACTACTTTCTGCGGTAGCGAATTCCACAGATTCACCGCTCTCTGGGTGAAGAAATTTCTCCTCACCTCAGTCCTAAAAGGTTTACCCCTTACCCTCAAACTATGACCCCTAGTTCTGGACTCCCCACCATCGGGAACATTCTTTCTGAATCTACCCTGTCTAATCCTGCTAGAATTTTGTAAGTTTCTATGAGATCCCCTCCCTCTCTGCTAAACTCCAATTAATATAATCCTAACTGATTTAGTCTCTCCTGATGTGACAGTCCCGCCATCCCAGGAATCAGCCTGGTAAACTTTCGCTGCACTCCCTCCATAGCAAGAACATCAAAACTGCCCACAATACTCCAGTTGTGGCCTCACCAATGCCCGATACAATCGCAGTAAAACATCTCTATTCCTGTACTCAAATCATCTCGCTGTGAAGGCCAACATACCATTTGCTTTCTTTACCTGTACCTGCGCGCTTACTTTCAGCGACTGATGCACGAGGACAGCAAGGTCTCGCTGAGTATCCACCTCTCTCAATTTCATCCATTCAAATAATAATCTGCCTTCCTATTTTTGCTGCCGAAACGGAAAGGGATTGAGTCAGTGGTGAGGAAACAGGGTTTGCATCAGAGACTGAAGACACTGGTTTCTGTCTTCCCAGTATTTTGTTGGAGAACATTTCTGGTCAGTCAGTACTGAATGTTGGACAACCTAGAGACAGTGGAGAGGTTGAGAGAGGTGGTGTTGTGGGAGAGCTGGGCGCCACTAGTTTCCATGTGGAAACTAACACTGTATTTTGGGATGATGTTGCGGAGGGTCAGAATGCAGCGTGAGAAATAGGAGGTGGGCAAGGATCGATCCTTGGGAGGGCACCAGAGGTAACAGTGTAGGAGTGAGAAGAGAGGCCATTGCAGGTGATTCTCTGGCCAAGACCAGAATTGAACCAGACAAGTACAGCCCCACCCAGCTGGATGACAGTGGAAAGGGCAATTATTAAAGTCAACACTGATTGAACCTCCCAGTACTCCCTTCCCGGAGTAATGCCAGGCTCCATACCTGTGAGGTGAAGTCGTGCTGCTGAAGTTGCCGCCCCTCCCTCAGGTCCCAGCACCTGACGGTGTTGTCCAGGCCGCCAGTCCACAGCTTGGTCCCATCATTCGAGATGTCAATACAGCTGGCCCCATCTGTGTGACCTTGAAACTGCCTGCATACAGAACATATAAAAAGAAAAAGTGAAATTAAATATTGTTAAATAAAGATGTGTTATATCCAGGAGAATGGATTTCAGTGTTACAAATATCAGAGTAAGAAGTTTTACAACACCAGGTTTGTTTCAAATCACTAGCTTTCGGAGCACTGCTCCTTCCTCAGGTGAATGAAGAGGTAGGTTCCAGAAACATATATACAGACAAAGTCAAAGATGCAAGACAATGCTTTGAATGCGAGCATTTACAGGTAATTAAGTCTTTACAGATCCAGAGATAGGGGTAACTCAGGTTAAAGAGGTGCGAATTGTCTCAAACCAGGACAGTTGGTAGGATTTCGCAAGCCCAGGCCAGATGGTGGGGGATGAATGTAATGCAACATGAATCCAAGGTCCCGGTTGAGGCCGTACTCAAGTGTGCGGAACTTGGCTATAAGTTTCTGCTCCACGTTTCGAAACAAACCAGTTGGACTTTAACCTGGTGTTGTCAGACTTCTTACTGTGCTCACCCCAGTCCAACGCCGGCATCCCCACATCACAAATATCAGAGGTATGGAGATGCTAGGAAATAAAGAACAAAGAAAAGTACAGCACAGGAACAGGCCCTTCGGCCCTCCAAGCCTGCGCCGACCATGCTGCCCGACTAAACTACAATCTTCTACAAGTTCCTGGCTCCGTATCCCTCTATTCCCATCCTATTCATGTATTTGTCAAGATGCCCCTTAAATGTCACTATCGTCCCTGCTTCCACCACCACCTCCGGCAGCGAGTTCCAGGAACCCACTACCCTCGGTGTAAAAAAACTTGCCTCGTACATCTACTTTAAACCTTGCCCCTCGCACTTTACACCTATGCCCCCTAGTAATTGATTATAGAATGTTATAGAATCAGAACGGAACATTGCAATGACCAACTCCTGTTTCTATCAATCCATCTATTGATTTTTTTTGTTCAGCCATTTTTCATAGAATCCCTACAAAAGGAGGCCATTCGGCCCATCGAGTCTGCACCGACCCTCAGAAAGAGCACCCTACCTAGGCCCACTCCCCGCCCTATTCCTGTAACCCGGTAACCCCACCTGACCTGCACATCTTCTCTGGTGTACTTTGCTGGGTTTTCCCTGTGGGCTTCTGAAACCCCCCCCCGAGCTCCCACCCTCAGGCTCAAATGGGGTTCAGACGCCTGTGCGTAACGGTCACTGAATGCGATTTTGCCTGGAGTGGCCAATTAATGGCCAGAAGGTGGGCTTGCCAAACAATTATACAGGTGGATGGGGGGGGGGGGGGGGGGCTCGGTTCTCAAGCTTGATGCCTTTAAGTATGAAATGAGCAGCAGGCCGCAGTGAAAGATAAATGTGAGAGATGATGTTTCAAAATGGAGGTACCATCTCTCCAACTTTTATAAAGTTTAAATTAAAAATGGCTTTTGCAGTAGACCACCATTTGGGGTGGGACGGGAAAGAAGGTGTGGGCCTGACAGATACCCTCCAAAGGGTGGCCTGTGGCTGCTGCTGGTACTGTATACGCAGGGAGGGCCTCTAGGCATCACTGGAGCCCTGGCTCTCTGGTCTAATTTTAATGCCTGCCCGCCTCAGATCCCAGCCCAGACGAAGGGTAAAACGCAAGCTCCTCTGATATAGAAGCTGCTGGAATTCTGTCCTGTGGCTGTTGGCCATCCTTTGGTAAGCTGCCGTGAGCCTCAGTGACCACCATCAATACGTTCTTCAGCTGGAGAGTTCTTACAGTCAAGGCTGACCCTGTGTAAACCCCTCCTCATTGGGTATCTGGAATGTTAAATGAAGTTAGTCCAAAGACACATGGATGAAGATCCGGCAGAGCCCATTGGCTGGTGATTAGGAGGGACTAGCTGGTGTCAGCTTTCTCTCCCCTAGTGCCAGGACTGTTGTGATGAATCAATACATGTCTGTTGCTTCTCCGCCTCAGATCAAATGACTTATTCCCAGATGAGGTAAGGAGCCGAGACATTTTCCAATGTCAAAGCTCAGCTGCTTCCAGGGTTTTTACAATTCCTATTAACCTCATTTTGAAAACCCTCAGAGGCTCTCGCCTCAACCCATCTCTATAACCTCCTCCAGCCCCTCAACCAGGTTCTCCGTACCCTACAAATTCCAACCACAGGCCGATTTCAACTGCTCCACTATTGGTGGCCGTGCCTTCAGTTGCCTCGGTCCAAAGCTCAGCAATCCGCCCCCCACCCCACACACACACACACACACACACACAATCTTTTATGATAACACCTTTATGAAAATTTAGGCTTAGACTTGTACCATCGCTAAAAAGGGTGCTTTCTCTAATCGCTACAATAGAAGTATCCAGACACGGATACCTGGGGTGGCACAGTGGTTAGCACTGCTGCCTTATAGCACCCGGGGCCCGAGTTCAATTCCGGGTTTGGGCGACAGTCCGTGTGGAGTTTGCACATTCTCCCCATAGGTTTCCTCCGGGTGCCCCGGTTTTCCGCCACAGTCCAAAGATGTGCAGTTTAGATGGAATGGCCAAGCTAAAATCTCCCGAGTGATGTGCAGGTTAGATGGGGTTACGGGGATAGAGCAGGGGAGTGGGCCTGGGTCGGCGGTTCATTCACAGGGTCGATGCAGACTTGATGGGCTGAATGGTCTCCTTCTGCACTGTACGGATTCTATGCACAAGTCCAAGCCAGAGCTGATCGTTTCCAGCACAATTGCGATATTTTATCCTATGTTTGTAGAGTAGGAATACAAACACATCTTTATAATCTGGTCAACCCCAGGTGACCATATCCCTAATTTGGACAGGTTTCTGATCCAAGTAACTCGAGTGAACTCGAGTGTGCGAGGGCTTCCAATTCATTCCAATTATTCAGAATTCTGAAATGCACCATGCATTCCTGGCATCGCACCTCATTATTTTTCGCTCCTAAATACAGAATTATAGAATCACAGTGCAGAAGGAGGCCATTCAGCCCATCAAGTTGCATCAACCCTCTGAAAGGGTACCCTATACCCGGAACTCAGTAACCTCACCTAACCTTTTGGACACTAATTTATCATGGCCAATCCACCTAACCTGCACATCTTTGGACTGTGGGAGGAAACCCGAGCACCCGGAGGAAACCCACGCACACACGGGGGGAAAGTGCCAATTCCAAACAGACAGTGACCCGAGGCCGGATTTGAACCGGTGTCCCTGGAGCTATGAGACAGCAGTGCTAACCACTGCGTCACTGTGTCGGCCCATAAATTAAATATCCATAAATTAAATCAGAACTAAGCCAAAACTCATCCAGCTACCCTTAAAAGAAAGTAGGCATTTGCAGGCATTGCGTGAGGATTAGGGTCACGATCAAAGTCCAAAGACATGCAGGTTAGGTGGATTGGCCATGCTAAATTTCCAATAGTGTCCAAAAAGTTTAGGAGGGGTTATTGGGTTACGGGGATAGGGTGGAAGTGAGGGCTTAAGTGGGTCGGTGCAGACTCGATGGGCCGAATGGCCTCCTTCTGCACTGTATATTCTATTCTATTCAAACTCTGTTTTACTGGCCATGTCCAATCCGATTCCTCTGCAGACATTCATTGGGATGATTCTTGTGTAAAGAATGGCTATCAACCAAGGAAAGTTACTGCCTTCGCCTGTAGGCCATGGAACAATGTAAACAAGATACAAAAGAGATGGCCGTCAACATCCCTGCCCACATCTTACCTGACCAGGGTTTGATTGTGTAAATCCCACACGGCGATGTTGCCGTCACTGCAACACGAGAAACAGACTTTAGCGTCCGGGCTGATGGCGAGTGCATAGCAGGCGGGGGCCGACGACGTCAGTTCAGCTTTTATGCGCGGAGTTGGTGCTGCCAGATCCCAGATTGAAAGCGTGCTGGCCTCTCCGCCTACGATCAGAGTGCGTCCGTCAGGGAGAAGCTTGCAGGAACGGATATAGTTGTCGCGGTTCTGGAAATATAGGAGTTGGCAACGGTGAGGTGGGCTCGAAGGTCCCCTGCGATGGCTCTCTCTTTACCCAGTATTGCTCACCATTAAGAAAACAGATGTGCATTCTGCACTTTTAAAAATCTTCGGTGAATAATTTTCAGTTCCCCTACCAGGTGAGGAGCCTAAATCAGAAAGACCCAGGAACGATCTCCAACAAGAATATATTTATCATAGATTATCATAGAATTTACAGTGCAGAAGGAGGCCATTCGGCCCATCGGGTCTGCACCGGCTCTTGGAAAGAGCACCCTACCCAAGGTCAACACCTCCACCCTATCCCCATAACCCAGCAATCCCACCCAACACTAAGGGCAATTGTGGACACTAAGGGCAATTTATCATGGCCAATCCACCTAACCTGCACATCTTTGGACTGTGGGAGGAAACCGGAGCACCCGGAGGAAACCCACGCACACACGGGGAGGATGTGCAGACTCCGCACAGACAGTGACCCAAGCCGGAATTGAACCTGGGACCTTGGAGCTGTGAAGCAATTGTGCTATCCACTTGTGCTATCGTGCTGCCCCACCTTTTATGTTGCACCTTTTAACTTAATAAAACATGCCGAGGCACTTGTCAGGAGTGTTAGCGTCAGTAACTTTGGGTTAGGGTTGGGGAAATCAGGGGGGGCAGCAGGGTGGCCCAGTGGTTAGCACTGCTGCCTCACGGCGCCGAGGTCCCAGGTTCGATCCCGGCTCTGGGTCACTGTCCGTGTGGAGTTTGCACATTCTCCCCGCGTTTGCATGGGTCTTGCCCCCACAACCCAAAAGATGTGCAGGCTCGGTGGATTGAACACGCTACAATTGCCCCTTAATTGGAAAAAATGAATTGGGTGCTCTAACTTTTTTTTTTAAACTGGTGGGGAAATCATGTATTTTCCTTGCCCCAATTGCTGTCTAAAAATCTTTTTTGCTAAACCTTGCAATGTTTTGATTTGATAGTGGCAACTGAGGTTTTCCTTTCTGGGAAACTACCCCCAGTAGGTGTGACGGAGTCTGGGATGTGCTGTAGGGTTTGGACAATTATTAACTTTGTGAGATATCTTGCTGACTTGGAACACACTCCAGTTTCTTCACAATTGGAATCAAGCAGCACTGCAGAACTTGAGCACATTATCTGGTTAAAAACAAAAGAGAAAATGCTGGAAAATCTCAGCAAGTTTGGCAGCAGCTGTAGGGAGAGAAAACATCTAATGTTTTGAGTCCGATGACTCTTTGTCAAAGCTAACAGACAGAGAAAGTGGGAAATATTTATACTGTGGAGTGAGAATGAAAGATGAGTCATAGCCACAGAAACCCAGGGAAACCTGGGGACAGAGTGCTAATGGCAGTCCCCAGAGAGAACAAAAGATGTGAAAGGTCAAACAGCAGGGAAACTAACATCAGAGGATGAACTGTAGGTGTGGGGGGAGGTGAAGGGGGAAGCAAAGAGGAGAAAGGTGCAGGAAAGGTGGATAAGATTGGGGAGAAAATTAAATGTATATTAATGGTAAAAGACAGTTAAAATGAAATGAAAACAAATGGGTCGAGGTGGGGCTGATCGTCTGAAGTTGTTGAATTCGATGTTCAGGCCGGAAGGCTGTAACATTATCTGGGTTGACTGAGGGAATGATGCAGAGTCAGTCTTTTGATGATAAAACAGCGACCCGCTAACCTGTAAAGGTTTCCATAGCTCCATTCAAAAGTAAGAAGTCTTACAACACCAGGTTAAAGTCCAACAGGTTTGTTTCGATGTCACTAGCTTTCGGAGCGCTGCTCCTTCCTCAGGTGAATGAAGAGGTATGAAGAGGTATCATTTACCCGAGGAAGGAGCAGCGCTCCGAAAGCTAGTGACATCGAAACAAACCTGTTGGACTTTAACCTGGTGTTGTAAGACTTCTTACTGTGCTCACCCCAGTCCAACGCCGGCATCTCCACATCATGGCTTCCATTCAAAACATAGGAATTAGGAGCTAGGCAATTCAGCCCTTCGAACCTGCTCTGCCATTCCATCAGATATCTTGCCCCAAATTATTTTTGTAATCAACACATCAAAATAGACTAATAGTTTTTTAAAAAATCTAACTTGAGTTACCTAATGGAGTTTGCAGGTGGATGTGGATGGGTTGAGTGAGTGGGCAAAATTCTAGCAGATGGAGTACACGGTGGTTAAGTTGTTCACTTTGCCAAGAAGTATAAAGAAGCAGAGAATTCCGAGCACGTTTAGCCGCGTGTTTCCGGGCACTCGCAGTGCTGAGAAACAGGCGGCTATTCAACGCGACTCGTGTTGTATAAAGGGCCTGAATGGGGAACTCGCGGCCAAGGCCGCACAGAGCCCCGTTTTGTACAGTGGGGAGTTCCGCTCGCCAGAACTCCCCATTGTTGATGGTGTCCTGATCTAAAAGGCTCCCAAAACAATCCCCAACTTCCCCCACCCTCCTCCACAGCCTGAACGGAATATGGGAGGGCTCCTGGCATCCTACCCCCACCCCACCCCCCGCTCTGCCCCAACACCCACGCCGGGCAACCCCGGCCTGATCATGTGGGCGCACAAAATGGCAACTTGGCACCTTTGCAGTGCTCACCTGGCACCTTTGTGGTGCCAAGGGCTGAATGGTTTACTACTGCCCCTATTTTGCAGGTGTGAAGTTTGTGGTACTTTGGTATATGCACATTTCCTGCTTCATAACAGTGATTATACTTCAACAGGTCATTTGTTGGGCGTAAGGTGTTCAAAACCTTCCAAAATTGAACTTTTTCAAAAATGTATACTGGAGACCTTTTTGTTGGCCGTTTCTTTTTAATGGTGCCAGCTCTGGTGACACACTCATCTTGGAAGTCAGAAACTTGTGGGTTCAAAACCCACTTTCACAGGCTTCAGCACAAAGTCAAGGCTAATTACCCCAGGGCAGTGATGCGGGGGCACGTAAATGTTGGAGGTGACGTTAAAAAGAGTTCCTGTCTCCTCTCTCAGAGGTGGATTTAGAAGATCCCATGCCATTGTAGGGAGAAGAGCAGCTGAAGTCTCTCTGGCGCCTTGGCCATCGGCTGCGCCGTAACTGGCATCACTTATGTTTCAACTCCTGGTAGCATGTTATATTGTGCTACAGTATAACTTAAAGCTGTCCACTCCTTCTACTAAGCTATATTACCCTTGGTGGTAATAGGTCGTGTTCTTTGTTGATGACAAAGAATCCACCAATCATTAGATTGAAACAAAACTAATTTATTGTGTAAAGATTAATTAAAATTAAATGAAGTTCGCACACGCTACTGAGCTATAGTTAATAATAAAGTAATATTGAATCTGTCTAGCAGTTATCAATAATCACTAATAATAATCTTGTGTTAACTCTCTCTAATCTAATCTTCTCCTGTTGGCAGGCTTCCTCCTTCATTAACTACTACACTATACCCAGAATTCCCTCAGAGTCTGACTTAAATACAGAGTCGTGGTGGTGCCCTCTAGTGTTTGATTTACACTGAGATATAATAATTAAGCCTTCACTAACCTGACTATATACATATCTTTACAATCACTAAAATAGATTACCTCACCATCGTCCTGATGTTTGTGTCACCTTGCTGTGCTCACGTACAACAATGATGACACCTCAAAAATACGTCACTGACTGTGAAGCGCTTCACGATACTCTAAGATTGTGAAAAGTGCCAAGTTTAATTATTATTTTCTTTTCCCCTCTTTTAATTGTTACTTTCCAGTGTTAAAATTGCCGGTGAAGTGTCACAATGGAATTGTGTTAAGTATCGTGAGGGCAGGCTTGAGATGATGACGAATGTTACTGGGAACTAATAACCTGTTGTGTTGGAGAAAGAATGAATGTGTTGGAGAAAGACCAGTCCTAACATTGAAGATCCTCCCAATGCGGCATCAACTCCTGAATATTTGCAAGCATCAGAAAAGATTAAGGACAAATTAGTAAAGATATTTTCACGTTGGTATGAAAATTGTTGTTGGCATGGGTGTGTGTCTAAATGTGATTATTGAACAGTAGCACAGTGGTTAGCACTGTTGCTGGACAGCGCCGGGGCCCGGGTTCGATTCCCGTCTTTGGTCACTGTCTGTGCGGAGTCTGCATGTTCTCCCTGTGTCTGTGTGGGTTTCCTCCGGATGCTCTGGTTTCGTCCCACAAGTCCCGAAAGAGGTGCTTGTCAGATGAATTGGATATTCTGAATTCTCCCTCGGTGTACCCAAACAGGCGCCGGAATGTGGCGACTAGGGGCTTTTCAAAGTAACTTCATTGCAGTTTTAATGGAAGCCTACTTGTGACAATAAAGAGTATTATTATTATTAATAAACTCTGTGCACAAGAATACCAACTTGCACTTATAGCACCTTTAGTACACCGAAATGTTTCATTTGACATTACTTTGACACTTGACATCAAACTGGCGTTGGCCACACACAGCGACTGAAAGACAGATGACCAAAAGCCTCTTCAAAGCATTAACCTTTAATCAGAGGCTTAGGGAGAAAAATCCCAGATCTGAGGGATTAGGCCACCAAATGTTGAAAATCAGGGATGCACAAGGGAGCAGAATTGGAGGAGGGCAGGGATCTCAAAAGAGGATAGATGGGCCAGGGAAGATTGCAGAGATAGGGAGGGTGAGAGGGCGTGGATGGGATTGAAAGCAAGGGTGAGCGTTTTAAAATCGAGGCGTTTTACACTGGAGGGTTTTACCACTGGGGTAAATTATTTTCATTTCCCTTTTCTTGTTGCTCACTGGAGATTTTTTTCTGAGTATCTGTTAACTTCCTTTGGTTAATTTCTTGCTCGGGAGCAGATGGTCAAACATCTCACCAATGTGAAACAGGACCGAGTGGAGCAATAATCGTCACACGCCCACCCACAATTTCCTCTGACTAATAGCGGGGCAGCAGCATCACAAAATGTACTGGGCACATCAAACTTCACTGCCTCTCTCCCAGTCGCATTACGTCGAACCGGAGGATAAAGCAAAAATGCCTCCATCAACGAGCCACTCACTGAATTCTAGAGCCCCAAGTCCCGTCTTGAACAAAAATGTAGGATAAAGAAATAAAGACTTGCATTTCTGTATGCTTTTCACAACCCGAGAATGTCTCAAATCACATTCCAGCTACTGAGGTACTTTGACATGTTGTTGTCACTGTTGCAATGCAGGAAACACAGCACCCAATCTGCGCCCAGCAAGATTCCACAAGCAGCAATGCAAGAGAGACCAGACACTCTGTCACAGTGATGTTGCATGAGGGACAAATCATGGCCAGGAACGGTACAGGACTCACCTGCTCTTCTTCAAATTCACGGATCACTCACCTTCGCATGAGGAATGGCCTTAGATTAACATATCATCCCAGACAGTGCTGCGCACTCCCTCTGTACTGCACAGAGAGCGTCAGCCTGGACGATGTGCTCAAAAGGCTCTGGGGTGGGACTTGAACCCACCACCTTCTGAACCAGTGGCAAGTGTGCTACCAGGCGAGCCGCATCCGGCAGGATATGTGACGAGAGCAGAAAACGTAATGGAATGGATTGGCCCGACAATGAGAATCTGGGTCTTTTGGTGGACGCAAGTGAAAGACATTTGGGCAGTTGGAGCCCATTCATAGTTGCTGCAAACGGCAGGACTAAAGAGGACATCGGGACTGTGCTGCAGCAAAAAGAAAGTTCACATTGTGGCAGTACTGGGTTGGAGTACCATGTTGGGGCTGAGTAGAGGGATTGACCCACACTGTCCCAACACCGAGGAAGAGGTCAGTTTCCTGGGGAATGTGAGACGGGAGCCCCCCTGAAATGTAAACTTGTCCATTTTTCTCCGTGGATGCTGACTGACCTACCAAGTGTTCGCCCTGGCTCTCTCTGGCTCTCTGAGATTTGCACCATCTGCCGAGCCCTGGTCTATGGTGGGAACGACCAATCCCGACACTGTGCCTAATGTAGGAGCATCTTGCCTTCCCCAGCACGATGAGCGAAACGTGGATGCGCCCCTGACTGGAGGCAACGCCGTAGATTTTCAGTGAATTCTGGTTGGGCCTCACAGCTTGACCTGCACCCTGCTCTCGGCCAATAGTCTGTTGCATTGGTGTAGCAGCAGTGCAAGACCAATGGATTGAATCGTCGGGTATAGGGTGTGGTATCATGTGGGTCATTATTGCACAGGTGCTACAGAAAGAGGGCACTGGGCACTTCCCCACACAGCAACAAGTCCATCTTAGTTTCCTTAGTTGCTTTAATGCTTCTCCTAGTAACTAAGCAAGATGCAATTTGTTTAAAAGCAAGGAGATCTCCATAGGCCGAGGAATGGTTTTCCTGCTCAAAACGTTAATTAGGGAAATCAGAAGAAACGGGCAGAGAACGAGTAGAAAAAAACTAGAAGATAAATCAAAATGCAGTTGCTTTAGCCCTTATAGCAGCCTAGCCGTTAGTGCAGCTCTCATTTCTAAGTCAGAGTTTGTGGGTTTACGATGCACTCGATCCAGAGACATCAGCTCGTAATCTAGGCTGACAACCTCAGAGCAGCACTAAGGGAGTGCTACACTGCCAGGGGCATGCTCTTTCAGACCAAACTTTTAAGCCGGTCTTAATCGGGGGAATGTAAAAGATCCCGTGGGAATATTCAAAGAAGAATAGAAAGCTCTCTCAGTGACCTGGCCAACAAGTCTTAATCCACACCGCCAAAACATATTTCTGATTGGGTACCTCATTTGCAGTGCCGGAATCTTGCTATGCACACTGACTGCCACAATTGCCTAGGTTGCAGGAGCAACCACACTTCAAAAGACTTGAAGTAATCTAGAACGCCCTTCGGACTTAATAAAGACAATAAACGTTCATTCTTTTGGTCTTATTATATTGTGTGATATCGGCCGTATACAACTAAAATTATATTATCTTACCAGGCAGTCGAGCTGAGAGATGGGACTTTTGCTTCCAGGCTGGCTGATGTCCCACACTTTGACGCACCCTTTGCCCCCTGTGTACACGTGCCTCATGGGATTGCTGACAGTGACGGCGCACACCACCTCCCCGTGATTCAGATTGTTGATCTGCCGAGCGTGCCGCGGTATCCCGGGTCCGACCAAGGCATCGTGAGGGAACGGGACCGGCTGCATCTGACTGTCAGCACTGACGTGGAAGGAGTAGGCTCTGGGAGCAAGAGGCAGGAGATTAGAACAAAAACCGTAGGAAACAGCCAACTATCAACATCGATACCGACCACTTAATGCTCTTGCCGTTCATCAGCCAATTGGTAGCCGTTTGGCGGGCCTGTAAACCGTGCCGACTCAGCCTGGGCTCAATGGGCTGACAACAATCAGAGAATCAATTAAGGCACAGAAGGAGTCCAATCGGCCTACCAAATCTATGTTGGCTCTCTGAAGGCTAATCCAGCCATGTCCATTCCCCGCTCTATCCCTGTGGCCCTGCAAGGTTATGTCATTCAGGCGCCCATCCAATTTCCTTTTGAAATCATTCATCACCCCAGCTTCCACCAGCCTCATGTGCAGCGAGTTCATGAGCACTCACTGTGTTAAAAAGCACTTCCTCATATTCCCCAATGCCCAAAATCTTACATCGGTGTCCCTTGGTCCTTGCACTGTCAGCTAATAGAAACAGGGTTTTCATGTCTACCTTCTCCCAACCTGTTATAATCTTCTACACCGCCATCAAATTTCCCCTCAATCTCCGTTGCCCCAAGCAGAAAACCGTCAGCTTCCCCAACCTGACCTTGCAGCTAAAATCCTTCACGCCGGCAACCATTCTGCCACGTCTCCTCTGCACCCCCCTCAGGACCCGGGTTCGAATCCCGGCCCTGGGTCACTGTCCGTGTGGAGTTTGCACATTCTCCCCGTGTCTGCGTGGGTCTCACTCCCACAACCCAAAGATGTGCAGGGTAGGTGGATTGGCCACACTAAATTGCCCCTTAATTGGAAAAAAAATAATTGGGTAATGTTTTCCCATTTTCCCCACCCTTCTTCTTAAAGAGCGGTGACCAGAACCGGAATCGATTCACATTTCTGTGCCCTAAATGATTCCCTGTTTCCACCACAGGCTCCAGATTCGATTCCTAATTTGTGCCGAGGGGGCTCATCTTTGAATGGCACTGGGAAAGTGCAAGCAACCATGGAATGGGTGCTCTGTTTGGGAGTTAAACATTCCAGGCAATGTTCTCACTCCTGATTGATATCGGGTGACCCTCGCTGTCTGGCAACAGCAGATGAAAGCCATTTTGAGGCTGGCTGTTTATCCCTTCATGGTCGAATAGCGCGTCGGGTGTCCCTGTCAAGGTTCAGCGTTCAGCCGCAAATAAGATTGGCCCCAGGACCTGCTTTTCACCAATAAAAGCTTGAGCTCCAGTTGAGCCCGGGTTGCAGTAATGTGCCTCTGATTTAGGTTGGAGATTCTCTTGTTAATTAACCCTGTTAAATCCGATAGAATTCAAAAATAATTTCCACAAAGAATTTGGCTGGCGATTAACGAAACGCAAAACAATTGGAATTTAAAGCTATGCTGAGGAATTGAAGTCAGAGTGTATGGCTGTATCGAGTTAAGACAGATTAACATCTTCATTGAAATCATGAACATTGGTATTTCCACAAAGACAATGTTGCACTCACTATTAATAATTATACAGCCCAATTTCAATCTGCTGATCTCGTCAATATGAAGCCCAGGGAAAGCTGGTGCGCGATATAACTTCCTATTTCTGCACATTTCCCTCTTAAAGGACAATTGCTCATTGCTACACTCAGAAATATTAGGGGTGATTTTGCGTTCGCCGTCAGCGAGAATGGCAACACGGGGGCGAAATAGCGCGAGAATCGGGCAACGAGATTCTCACCGGTGAGATCATGTTTTCCCATTTTACGGGTGGCACGTGACGCAGTGGTCAGCATTCGGACTACGGCGCTGAGGACCCGGGTTCGAATCCCGGCCCTGGGTCACTGTCTGTGTGGAGTTTGCACATTCTCCCCGTGTCTGTCTGGGACTCACCCCCACAACCCAAAGATGTGCAGGGTAGGTGGATTGGCCAGGCTAAATTGCCCCTTGATTGGAAAAAAAATAATTGGGTACTCTAAATTTATTTTAAGAAATGTTTTCCCATTTTCCCCGCCCCTCGTTGGTGAGGAAACTCGGTTCTCTCATTTAAATACATTTTATTCAACCTGCAAATCATTCAAGGCCCAACTCATCACATGATCCCCCCTCATCGAATATTCAAACCCTGCTGGCGTGACGTGACATCGGTGAGGTCACAACAGTTTTGTGAAGACGGGAAACAGTCGGGGGCGCGTCACAGTAAGTGTAGCTCCCAGTGGGAGGGGGACATGTGCTGCCAGGCAGAAAACCATGTGAACCACCCAAATGAATCATTAGAGGTAGCTTTTCCAGGCTAAACAAGACGTGGATGAGTTCGATGTCTCCTGCACTGCGACATGGCTGACCCAGGAGCCAGCAGTATTATCATAACTCACATGTCAGCTACCAACATGGGAAGGTCTGGCAGAGGTGGGGAGGAAGTTGGTGAAGGTGTGCAGGGGGAAATTAGGTGAAGTTGCGGGATAGTCAGATCCAGCAGCTCACAGGGAGGAGTGTTTTAAATTTTAAATGAGGCAACAGAAAATGCCAGTGCAAAAATGCTTGGCCCAAGATAAAACTCAAACACCCAAAGTTGCCTTCCTTTGCAATATAGATGCTGATAAGGACACTGGGTGCCAACTCCCTGTTACTACTGGGCAGCAAGGCCTGAGGCCTACAGTTTAACATACTTCAAAGGGGAATGGCCTGGACTTATTCCAAGGAAAGAGCCTCTCTGATATTGTAAAAATGGCAAAAGTGGTTGAAATCAGGAAGACCCCCCCACCCCCACCTCACGAAGTTGGCACCTACCATTTCCGCTCCCTGTCTAAAACAGCAGCTGCCTGCGGTCATGTCTGGTTTTTGTTAGCCAGGAGGGGGAAACTCAATGGGCTGAATTCTCCACCGTCGGGATTCTCCGTGTTGCCAGTAGCCCGGGGTTCTCCCGACGGCGTGGGGCTGCTCCACAATGGGAAAGGCCACTGACCAGTCGGAGGAACGGAGACTCCCGGCAGCGCGCCGCATGGACGGAGAAACCTGCCCAGAATGTGCAGACTGGACCCGGAAGGAGCAGGTATAAATGTTGAAGAGCACTTTGCAGAATTGGAGTATTCTTTTGGAGAGGAGAGGAAAGAGGGGAGCGGAGAGACAACAGGAGAGATGGGTCTTAGGCCAACTTTAGGAGAGGTAAACTGCCCTATGGGAGGGGTAAACTGCTCTTTGTGGAGGGTGGGGAAGATGTCCTTTGGGATTGTTAAAGGTGGACATGGATGTGCTTTAAAAGTGAATAAGCTCATTGGAATCGTCAAGAAAGCTGTCAAGAAAAACTGTAAAAACAGTCAAACATGACTGTCAAACACAACTGTTAAAATCATCTGCAAAGTGTCAAGGCATTTAAAACTTCCAGCCCTTAAATCTTTAAAAGTCTGGAGTGTTGAAGAAAAAATGTTTCTATTTCACTTTGTTTCCGTAAGCCTGACGATGTCCATTACTGGAGTGGTGTTGCGTGAGTAATTTCAGAACCTTTCAATTTCACAGTAGGGTGTCTTCAATTTGACTGACAGCTCCAAGTGCTTACAGACTCTTTGAAGTGGGATAATGAATTCTAATACTTCTTTTATAAGGGATTATGCACTTGAATGAAACGTTTCTTCTTACAAGGGATTATGCACTTGAAGTGTTTTAAAAACGTTATGAACATTTTTTTGAAACTCTGCAATAGACACTTAGAACTTTATATTATTTCATCTCAGCATGGTTCCTGAGGTCTCACCCGTGGTGGATACTGGGTAGGTTGGCATGGTAGGTGTCAGGGAAAAGGGTGGTGGTTGGGAGAGGAGGGGTTAGCACTAAGTTGGGTTAGGGACTATAAGGAACCGTGGTGGGTAGAGGGCATAAGGGACCATGGGGGGGGGCATAGGTTGGCATGAAAAGCATGAGGATTATGTGGTGGGTAGTGCACGAGGTGGCATGAATTGGCAAGGCTGGGGATGGGAGTGTCTAGGCGAGTGATTGGGGTGTGAGAGCCGAGGGCTGGAGGGATGTTTATTGTTCAAAATATTTTTTGACAAAAGTGCTCGGGCACGGAGGCAGGACTTCCACCCAGTCCCCCACTCCACAGCCAGCAGCCTTCACACGCATTCTGGGATGGCCGAGACAGCCCCCGGAGAACTCCGCTGCCCTGGAACAAAAATCCCAACTTCTGGGACAATTTATCACAGGTCGGGTTTGGAGAAGCAGGATCCATGAGTGAAAATTCAGGTCAACACGCCAGTCTACACTCCAGGCACTCTGTGTCTACAAGGGAAGGCTCAATTTTAAAATCGATACAATGCCTCTACGCCCCGCCCGGTGTCTCCTCCATCCCATTCTTTCATCTTCCTGAAATGAAAAATGAAATGAAATGAAAATCATTTATTGTCACAAGTAGTCTTCAAATGAAGTTACTGTGAAAAGCCTCTAGTCGCCACATTCCGGCGCCTGTTCGGGGAGGCTGTTACGGGAATTGAACCGTGCTGCTGGCCTGCCTTGGTCTGCTTTCAAAGCTAGCTATTTAGCCCAGTGTGCTAAACCAGCCCCAAAAACAGTTCCTGTGTGGCAAAAACCCTGGTGGTGCTGAATGGGCGACCAGGAGTCCTTAACTGGCTTGTGGACCAGAATCCCCAATTCACATCTTCCCTCTCCTCCCCCAGCGCTAAATGTGTGCTGAACACAAGGACGTACGGTCAAATTAGCGGAATGAGCTGACTTTGCACCACAGGGGAAGACTAGCCTATTCCTTCGCAAGCTCGAAGGGGAATGTTGTTCATGGACCTGGATGCTTGGCCTTCAAGCCCTCAGTCGGAGATTCAACTGAAGAGAAAAACAGAAGGTTCTACTAATGATTCCAAATGATTCCAAAGCTGGTTTCCAATGGTATGAATACCGAAAATGCATCAGGTTGTTTGGACGAAGGGGGGCCGCTCTCGTTAGAGAAAGTAGTTCCCGGTGTACAGGCTTCAAAAACGCGACATGGCAATTTTACAGCAAGAGCGAGAATATCAAGATTTTGGAGGAGCTTCCGACTTGGGGGGGTTCTGAGAAGTCAGCTGTTCAGTTTACACTGCACACCCAGTATGTGTGTGGCCCAGTCATAACACTCACGGTTTCCCCCCAGGAATGGTGGGCAGGCTCGGCTGAAGTCCTGCAGCACGCATGTGAGGATGTGAGTCAAAGGCAACCTGAAAGTACAGAAATAATTGGTGTCAGCCGAGGGTGGATTCTGCCACGCACGTCACAGCCACTGGAATGTGGTGAGGTTTGCATTTCGAGGTCAGCACAGGGGTAAACATTCTGCACCCCCCACACACACAGAAGTGGAACCAACTTGTGAAACTTCAGCCGATGGTTCACGTTACATATTCATCTTGAAACAGAGTACACACTCTCGTGCAGAACTTCACTAAATGCGGCACGATCTTCCCCCTTCTGTGACTCTGTAATTCGGACAATTTAATCTCATGAATATACCCTGCTCCAGCTCGGTGAAATGCCGCGACGTTCACTTGCCGCTTTCGAAACTTATGCTGAGAGCAGAAGCTGCTTTTTCTTTTCGTTTAGGTTCAAAATCGAAAGTAAGGATCAATGACCGACCCCCCCACCCCCCAGGAGGATGCCAAGACATAGCCCCAATCTTTTGGACTCCGGGATTATGCCTGCTCAGTAAATACAAGTTATAGACATTGAGAAGATCAGCGTTTCCGACTGAACCTGTGGGCAGGATTCATCAGGGTTGAGTGCAGAGACAGGTGGGTGGGTGTGAACATATATTTTTAAAAAATCAAATTTTAGACTACCCAATTACTTTTTTCCAAATGAGGGGCAACTTAGTGTGGCCAATCCAGCTGCACCGCACATCTTTGGGTTGTGGGGGCGAAAAATGTGCAAACTCCACACGAACAGTAGCCCGAGCCAGGATCGAACCTGCGTCCTCGGCGCCGTAGGCAGCAGCGCTAACCACTGTGCCAACATGCCGCCCCTGGGTGGGTGGACATTTGTGTCACCAGCTGATGTGCCGTTTTGCCTGCAGCATCTTTCCCCCGGGGTCATTTTCCCAGGTTGGAGCAGGTTGGCCGGGAGGGGGGCAGCAGGGTTACACACCGGCAAGTCGCCGATAGCCAATTAAGGGTGCTTAAAGGCCACAAGACTATTGTCTGCAATAGGAATTTGCCAGTCACCCACCAGCCTCCCCCCCCCCCCCCCCCCATACCCTCTCCCACCCTCCGAGGTGTTGGGTCAGCACAGGAGGAGGCCATTCAGCCCAACAGATGTCTGCACCAGCTCGTAAGGAGCAATTAATTGACCTAGCTCAACTCGCCACCTTCTCCCTATAGCCCTTCACATTCCCCTTTTTCAGATCGTTATCCAACTCTCTCTCGAATGCCTTGATTGAACCCGTCTCCACCCCACTCTCAGGCAGTGCATTCCAGACCCTGAGCGCTCACTGCGTAAAAAGATTTTCCAAATGTCGCACTGCTTCTTTTGCCAATTACCGAAAATCTGTGTCCTTGCATTCTCACCCTTTGACAAACGGCAGCAGTTTCCCTAAATACTCCGTGCGGACACACCATCATTTTGAATACCCATATCAAATCTCCTCTCAACCATCTACAAGGAAAACAGTCCCAAGCCTTCTCAAGTCTTCCTACAGAATTGAAGATCTTCATCCCTGAAATGATTCTTGAAAAATTTGTACTGCACTCTCTCTGGTGCCTTCTGTGATGAATGTTGGAAATTGCTATTTATTATATTTTATATTTGTTCCAGTAATGTTACTTTCAAAAAGCCTGGTTTAAGATACATACAGGCAGTAGTCCTAATAAAGCTGTGCTTAAGGGGTCGTAAAAGTGAGATAATCATGGGTTTTAACCATTTAAAAGGGGCTTTTTAGAGGGGCTGTTTAGCACAGGGCTAAATCGCTGGCTTTGAAAGCAGACCAAGGCAGGCCAGCAGCACGGTTCAATTCCCGTAACAGCCTCCCCGAACAGGCGCCGGAATGTGGTGACTAGGGGCTTTTCACAGTAACTTCATTTGAAGCCTACTTGTGACAATAAGCGATTTTCATTTTCATTTTTTCATTCATTTCATTTCATTTTCATTTACTTATTTACAGATAGATGGCTGATGGAAAATTGTTTTGATTTGAGGATTTATTTTAGGGTGTAGATAATTAATGAGGGATGGTGCTTAGTCCTGGATAAACAGGTCATGCGACATCTTAGTGAGAGGAGACTGAAGAATGCCTTAAGGGGTGGAGCCTCTGTCTTGTCAAACAAAATCCTATGGATTAAAGTGCAAAACCACAGACAGACCTGGCTCCACCCCTTAATTAAAACCCACCCCTGCCCACTTTATTTATAAATGGATTTTGAACTATATTGGGTTGCTTAATTGCAATATATATAATTAATAGAAAGTAATTACAGGTGTAAGGTAAAGTCACCTTAGTCCCAGATGACCCCCCTTGTGGGGGGGAGCTGACTTGTGGTGGTTTAATCTGAGAATCACCACACTTCAGGCAAAGGGCAAGGTTGAGAAGGCGGGCCGTCAGGAATAACCTCAGCCGGTTGGGGAATTGAACCCCCGCTGCTGGCCTTGCTCTGCATCACGAACCAGCTGTCTAGCCCACTGAGCTAAACCAGCCCCCGGTTCCTTTTATTTAAGAACTGTTAACTGTGAAGCTGACTGGAGAGTTCAGAATTAAGGTTCACCCTCTCGGAATAAGAGGTCAGTCATTTCGGACAAGCTTGTTCACCCAGAGGTCAATGAAACTTCTCGGCCCCTGAAGGGTGGAGATGGTGAGTCATTGCGCATATTCAAGACAGAGGCTGATCGATTTTTGAACTCTAAGGGTTATGGGGCCAGTGCAGGAAGGTGTAGCTGAGGTAGATCAGCCATGGTCTAGCTGAATAGTGGACCAGGCTCAGAGAGCTGAATGGCCAACTCCACCACCTCCTTCGTATGTTCAGAACCTGATGAGTTACTGGGCTGACTTACACATTTCAATTCCTTCCGTTAAAAATGATAACATTTAATCAGTCTTGCTGTGGAGTCTTGAGGCACATGAAAATAACACAGATACTGGGTCACTATTCTTCACTTCAATTCAAATCATTCTTATCCATCCATTACACACACTCCAGGGGCGGGACTCTCCGCTTGCCGGTGCCAGAATCGGCGATCGGGCGGAGAATCCCTTTTGACCACCGGATCGGGGGCGGCGCCTGTTTTTGGGTACACTGCCCCCTCCAAAGCGGCGTCACTGGGGAGTACCCCGCAGGGCGTTGGGACGGCATCAGGGTGTCACCTGAAGGCCTCCCCCAATGGGCTGAGTTCCCGACCGCGCGGTTGACTCATGATGTCAGCGGTCGGGAACCCAGCGTGGCGGCTGTGGACCGTGTCCAGCCGCGCCACAGTCGGTGGGTTGGGGGGGGGGTAGCCGTGCTGCTGGCCGGGCCAGGGGGGGGGGGGGGGGGGGGGGGCTTCGGCGAGGGATGGGGGGACCGGTGGGGGGGTGTCCAGGGGGGCACTATCTGGCAGGTTGGGTCCACGTGCGGTCGGCGGCATGTTGTACGGCGCGACTGCTTCAGGCCAACGCCCTGCGCGGCCACAGACCCAGCAATTCTCCGGCCGTTTATTTCTTGAAGGCCGGGCGGCTTACGTGGCGCTGCTGCTAGCCTCTCACCGGTCGGAGGGTCGGTGCCGGGGCCTCGCCGATTTTTTGGGCGTAAATCTAGACACTTACTCTGGATATAGCCTCAAAGTCGGAGGATCCAGCCCAATGTCGGTGTGCGGAATGACCTCCAGGCTCAGCCAGGAGCACAAACAGGGAAACCAGATGGAAAATCTCCAGCTGATGTACGCAAGGTTTCCTGATGCGTGTCCGCGTGCACGGCGCGCGCGCGGCTTGCCCGACCGTTTGCGAAGGCTTCCACTGCTTGCGGCTTCAAGGGAAGCCTCAAAGCTGCTGGTTCTGAAGTGAGGTGGTCGCATCGTAACGTATGACGGCTAAGACCAGTAATTTACTCATCGCTGGAACTTTGCCAAACATCCAGTGGAAACGCCCTCCTAGGTGGCGGAGTGGGAACCGTATCCAAGGAAATTTCCAGCCTTAAATTCCCATGTCCTCCAGGTTGACGGAGGGGTTAGCGCATTGAAAGCAAATGGGTGAATTAACAAAGGAAGCTATTTCAGATGAACTCGCTGAGAGTTTGTGCTTTACTTGCTCAGAGCAACATTTCCATGATGTGTTTACGACTTCGCTGGATTCAAGGATTCTCTGCGAGCACATTGAAAATGTCACTACGCAAAACGGGGACAGGGATTCTCTCGCCCTCCACCTCCCCCTGTCTCAATGGGCCTACTATTTGACTTACTGGCTGTAAACAAATGCCTGTTTTATACCTGTGTGCAGGTGGTGAAACAGCACCTGTTTTCAGGTCACAAGGTAACAGCCAGTCACAAGCATCAATCAATGTTCTATCAACATTGCTGACCTGACTGTAATAAAAACAGCGCTGTGAGATACATTCAAAAAAACCCATATTAAATAGCCAGCTAGTGGTTTCAATTCAGCTCAGATGTGCAGTTATTCTTGAGGTTTCCTCCATGATCCAAACCCCCTTAATTAAATTACAGTCCATTTACTCGCTCCCAATTATTTGTAAGAGTCAGAGCTACGCCAGTGAATGCGCTGTCACTCAGCGATGACTACGGGGTGAAATCAGGCCGTGCGACATGAACAACAAACAGTAGCACCAGGACGAAAGCAAAATATTGCTTGGCTCAATTCCAAATTCTGTTGGAAATCTCAAATTAAAAACAGAAAATGCTGAACGCTCTCAGCTGTGAGCTAGAAACGGTGCTAACATTTCAGGTAACGTGTCTGGGGGAAATTCTTCTCTTCTATATTAAGTACGTCAACCAGTTTCATATGATTGCGCTGATACCCTGGCTACAATGCGAGGCAAAAGGAGTTTTGCGCAGAGAGATTGACAATAGGATCCCACAGTTCCACCCGACCCATGTTCCACCTTCAAAGCCTCTGCGCAGCTGTTGTTGCTGAAAGCATCATGAGAATCACAGGCGCGATTCTCCACTCCAGCGCCGAAGTGGCCACGCCGTCGTGAACGCCGTCGAGGTTCACGACGGCGCGGAACGGCCCCGGTCCCGACCGATTCAGGCCCTGACAATGGGCCAGTATCGGGGCCGCGTCATCTACCCGCGCCAGGCCTCGTCGCCCGCGTAAAAGTGGTGCCGCATAGATGACGCGGCCGGCGCCGCATAACGGGCGTCATCTGCGCATGCGTGGTTGCCGTCCTGTCCAAATCTGCCCCGCAAGAAGATGGGGGACGGATCTTGGGGGGCCGCGGAAGGAAGGAGGTCCTCCTTCAGAGAGGACGGCCCGACGATCGGTGGGCACCAATTGCTGGGCCACCCCATATTGCAGGTGAAGCCCGGTGCAGGATCCCCCCTCGCCCCCCCCACAGGCCGCCCCCCCAGCGTTCACGCACCACCCACGACTGCAGCGACCAGGTGTGGACGGCGCCGGGGGGAACCCGCCGTTTTGGCCTGGCCGCTCGGCCCATCCGGGCCTCAGAATAGCGGGGGTGCCGGAGAATCGCCATTTTGGGTGTCTCCGGCGATTCTCCGGCCTGCGGCCCGCGAAACCCGACCGGGCCGTTCCCGCCGCTTGGGAGAATCGCGGGAGGGCGTCGGACCAGCGCCCCCGGAAATTTTGGCGGCCCAGGCGATTCTCCCAACCGGCATGGGAGTGGAGAATCGCGCCCCACATTTTTCATTATTTCGCACAAGACATAAACACAGCCCTGGTTCTCACCATGGGGGCACGGCCGTACACTGCCGCGGTGCTCATTTGCGGCGAGATGTGGAGACTTGCGTAGGCCCCTGGACTAGGCAACTCCCCGTTCATTCCTGCGTGCGTCATCATCCCAAATGGTGTTGCGTAGGGGCCTGGCACGGTGAGCGGGCTCCTCAGACCTTCGTGGCGAAAAATACGAGGGAACCATTTAACTTCAACGCAAGCATGTTTACACAAAAGGTACACGCTCACTCGTGGACACACAGACTGAGGGAGGCACTCGAACTAAAACACATTCAGACACACAAAATAATTCAAGATCTTGGCGCATTCATACAATTACTTCACACCAATATGGAGGATTGAAATAATGGGCATGACTAGGGGTTTTGTTTGGGACCTCAACTTCAGGGTCCTAACACCACACTGTGCGAGGGAACAGTCATCCAGCGGTGACTTTTCAAGAATTGGTCAATTAGTGGCCACGGGACGGGCTCACGATCTAATGAAGGATGGCAGGTGGGCCTGCGAGGTTGGAGGCCCAACAGGATAACTGCCAGATCGGCAGGAGCTGCAGCCTGGAGTTCAGCTAATGGCGAGAGGGGAAGAGGGAGAGAGATCACGGCCTCCCTCAAGCACTGGCTCTCTGGGCTATTGCTGGGTGGCCACCTCCAGGCAGCTGGCCCAATTTCCTATGTGGCAGGGGAATGGAGGCAGCCTGTCAGATCATCGAATTATAGAATTCCTACAGTGCAGAAGGAGGCCATTCGGCCCATTGAGTCTGCGCTGACCCTCTGAAAGAACACTCTACCTAAGCCCACTCTGCCGCCCTATGCCTGTGACCCCACCTAACTTGCAAATCTTTTGTATACTCTGGGGAAATTCAGCACGGCCAATCTACCCAACTCGTACGCCTTTAGACTGTGGGAGGAAACCGGAGCACCCGGAGGAAACCCACGCAGAGATGGGGAGAAAGTGCAGACTCCACATGGACAGTCATCCGAGGCCGGAATTGAACCTGGGACTCTGGCGCTGTGAGGCAGCAGTGCTAACCACTGTGCCACCATGCTGCTCCTCTGCCCTACCAGATGGTCTGTGCTAATTGGCCTCACTGTAACCATGTATCCTCTCTATTTTCCTACCCGCTACCTCTGTGCTCATCCAAACACATCCACGTGCTCCAACACATGCTCTCTGTTCTGCAGCTTCATGCTGACGCATGCATTCACCATCACGAAAATCTCCATGCAGCAGGTACACAGGACGACAAAAACAATCACTCCCCCTTAAAATATTCCCCCTTACTCTTCAGGACATTAAATTCATTACCACCTGTGTAAAGTCCGCCCGGCATTTCCTCAGAGACGGGGACAGGCATCTTACCCAGTGCATCGACAGAGGGTTTGCTGGACATCTGTCTGAGTCTGGAAGCAGAGCTGGGGCCGGGGGTCAAGGAATCGCTGCGGGGAGTTGGGGTTATAGATTTGGACACTGGAGTGGTGGCCTTGTCGTTCTGTTGACAGATAAATAAAGTAACAGTGAGGTCAAAGTGAATTCATCATACAAATGAATTTCCACTTCCTGCCAGAGCACTGAAATATCTCTGCCTAGCCGATTGGATTGCTACGGTCAATGCAGTATTTTTATCAGACCATGTTCTTTTGAAGCTTGCTTTTTAAAAAAAAAAAAGTTATCACACCCCCAACAAAACAATAATCTTAATGCTCGTTTCCCTCCAGTTTTCTCCTGAAGGTGCTGCAGTTCCCTTGTACCTCACCCAAGAGACCATTCTCCTTTGCAAACCGAGACTGTGGCTTTAACCATGGTTGTGGAGGTCATGTGGCAAAAGTGGGTAGGGACCCTGCCTCGGAGAAGCTCCGAATCTGCAGCCCACCACGGCCACGGGAAACTCTCAAGTTGGCGTCTGTTAACTTGCCTCACAGTCGGAGGTTTACCCACTCTAATTTCCTTTTTTAAAAAAAATAAATTTAGAGTACCCAATTCATTTTTCCAATTAAGGGGCAATTTAGCGTGGCCAATCCACCCAACCTGCACATCTTTGGGTTGTGGGGGCTAAACCCACGCAAACGCAGGGGAGAATGTGCAAACTCCACACGGACAGTGACCCAGAGCCGGGATCGAACCGGGGACCTCGGCGCCGTGAGGCTGCAGTGCTAACCCACTGCGCCACCGTGCTGCCCTACTCTCTCTACTTTCCTACCCACTGCGTTCATAACGTAGCCAAACCAGGATGACCATCAACCTGCAAATCTTTCCAACATACCCACCAATGACCAATGACAGGCGGTAGGAGTGGGACAGACTCCTGGTCAGCCATGTGATGGAACTAAATTTGGAGCTTCCGCCATCACTTTCCATCGCTGGAGTGGAGGCCCTGGTCCCAACTCTTCCACTGGGGACAACTGTTGCCCACAAGCTACTGCACTGACTTGAGATCAAGGCTCGGACTTTCCTCACCCTCTTGGTTCACTCCCACATTAGTTGGGGATGGTGCACTACGCTTACACCGGAAGGAGGGAAACAGGACCCTGACCTTCCCGTTGCCTACCACTTTAACACCAGACCCTGCTCCCAGGCCCACATGTCTGTCCTTGGCTTGCTGCAATGTTCCAGTGAAGCTCAACGCAAACTGGAGGAATCTCATCTTCCGGTTAGGCACGCTACAGCCTTCCGGTCTCAACTTTGAATTCAATAACTTCAGATGATTAGCTCTACCCCACCTCGACCCCTTTGTTTTCAATCCATTTCATTTTAACTGTCTTACACCCTTTTATTTGTAGAATCACAGAATTTACAGTGCAGAGGCGGTCATTCGGCCCATCGAGTCTGCACCGGCTCTTGGAAAGAGCACCCTACTTAAGCCGGTGCCGGCAGCTCCACCCTATCCCCGTAAACCAGTAACCCCACCTAACCCAAGGGCAATTTAGCATGGCCAATCCACCTAACCTGCACATCTTTGGACTGTGGGAGGAAACCCGAGCATCCGGAAGAAACCCACGCAGACACGGGTAGAACGTGCAGACTCCGTACAGTGACCCAGCCGGGAATCAAACCTGGGACTCTGGAGCTGTGAAGCAACTGTGCTAACTACTGTGCTACCGTGCTGCCATCAAATTCACAACTCAGAAATTTCTTTCCACACTCTTTCCTCCTATCTTATCCCCCCTTTCCTTACCCTTTCCCCCCTTTGTTTCCCCCTTTCCCACCCGTTTTTCTCAATTTACCTCTCTCCCACCCATGCCCACCCTCCCCCACATCTATATCTGTCACAGCTTACCCTCTGATCTTAGTTTCTCTGCTGTTTGGCCTTTCGCACCTTTTATTCTCTCCAGGGGCTGCCATTAGCACTCAGTTCCCTTGGTTTCTGTGGCTATGACTCATCTTTCAGTCCCTCACCGTACAGTATAAATATCACCCACTTTCTATGCCTTTTAGTTTTGACAAAGAGTCACCTGGACTCGAAATGTTAGCTCTTTTCTCTCCTTACAGGTGCTACCAGACCTGCTGAGATTTTCCAGCATTTTCTCTTTTGGTTTCAGATTCCAGCATCTGCAGTAATTTGCTTTTTTGAAAGAATTTTCATTTATATTGCGTCCTAAACATCCTCCCATTGCCTGAAGGTCTTCACAACCAAGAAATTGTTTTTAAACTTATGGGGCACCATTGTCCATTTTCACGCAGAAAGGCAGACCGCAATGCGATCAATGACCAGTTAATTTGTTTTTGTGACGTTGACGGAGGTATCTTGGACTGGCCAGCCAGAAGAACTCTCCCCCCACTCTTCTTTGAACAGTGCGGTGGGGGCTCATTGTACTTCCACCTGACCAGGTGCACAGGACCTTCGTTTAATGGGAGGGAGTAAACAACAGGAGCAGGAACCGAAATCCATTTAAATTTAAGAATTATTAAAAATAGCCCAAATAGGAGCAAAAATCGGAAACTGACCAGGTGGAGCATGGCTCTCAGTATTCTGATCGTCTTGTCCTCGTTAGCAAATCTGAACATCAAACACTTCAAAACAAATAGAAATGGCCCAAAGACAGCATTCCACAATCTAAAGAAAGACCCGCATTTGTATAGCACCTTTCGTGACCTCGGGCTGTTTTCAAGCCATGAAGGTACGTTTTGATGTGTGGTTCCTGTTGTAACATAGAAAATGGAACAGCCAATTTATGCACAGAAAGGTTTCACAAAGAGCAATGTGATGACAACCTGTTTTCACAATGTTGGTTAAGGATAAACATCTGTCAGAAGACCGGGGCGGGGGGGGGGGTTACCCAGCTCGTTAGCAATCTCGCGAAGTCTGAGAAGGCCGACGGGACTTCAGATTAACATCTCATCGGAGAGACAGCATCTCCGACAATGCAGTCCTGGACTGTCGGCCTAGATTTTCTGCTCGTGCCTGTGCTGTGGGACGTGGGACACATGATCGCCTGAAGCAGAGGTGAGAATGATAGCCGCTGAGCCATAGCTTCAGCCTGGTGTACACCCTTCAGCTCCCAAAGGCCCAGGCATTCACTTCATTTGGAAAGGCAAAGTCATCCTACTTACCAGGCCCGGCTCTTTGGATTTGGTGGGCGGTGTGCTACGTGAGGAAGCCAGGGACGCGGGGCTGCTCGGGGCATCCTTTCTCAAAAGGAGGAACTTATCGATCCCATTTCCACGGGGCGAGTGGGACGGGCTGCCTTGCGGAGACGATGGGTCCTGAATTCAAACAGAATCAATGGGTCAGAAACTACGACAGCCCAGGTCTCTGTTGTACAAACCAAGGATACTATGAACAATTCGGATCTCCAGATTATTTTAAAAAGCATACAAAGGCACTGGAGAAGGGGCACAAAGGGTTTATCTCAATGATCATAGAATCCATACAGTGCAGAATTAGGCCATTCAGCCCATTGAGTCTGCACTGACCCTCCGAAGGAGCACCCCATCAAGGCCCACGACCTCGCCCTATCCCGTAACCCACCTAACCTTTATTATTTTGGACACTAAGGGGCAATTTAGCTTGACCATTGCACCTAACCTGCACATCTTTGGACTATGGGAGGAAACTAGAGCAAAAGAGGTTTACTCCGAATCCTTTATTGGGTTTATTATTAACGAGCATATATTAATGTCCTTTGCATTCGGTTTCACCTATAAGTGGGAACTTCCTCATAATGTCGACTCTTTTAACTTTCAAGACCTCAAACTTCATCAGAATCTCAAAAAATGCACATCAGTGGCAGGATTAGTGTGTTTTCTGATTAATCACGTCATTTTGCCCCAATATATATGCGTGCGTATGTTACAAAGTCTTTTTAGCATGACAGATTCGTAAAGCTGAAAACGGCAAACAAGCAAAATTACTAAAAATGCTTACAAACCTCGTTTGAAACATCCACGACCAAGTTGTCATCACTCTTATCGCCATCACTGTCCTGATAAGAAAAGAGACAAAGATGTAAGAAGCTATGCACAAGGGCTTTTTAGCACACTGGGCTAAATCACTGGTTTTGAAAGCAGACCAAGGCAGGCCAGCAGCACGGTTCAATTCCCGTACCAGCCTCCCCGAACAAGCGCCGGAATGTGGTGACTAGGGGCTTTTCACAGTAACTTCATTTGAAGCCTACTTGTGACAATAAGTGATTTTCCTTTCAAGGCAAATGAAAACAAAGACCAGAATCATAATCTTTATTAGTGAAACAAGTAGGCTTACATTAACACTGCAATGAAGTTACTGTGAAAAGTCCCAAGTCGCCACACTCCGGCACCTGTTCAGGTACACAGAGGGAGAATTCAGAATGTCCAATTCACCACCTGCACATCTTTGGACTGTGGGAGGAAACCGGAGCACCCGGAGGAAACCCACGCAGACACGGGGAGAACGTGCAGACTCCGCACAGACAGTGACCCAAGCTGGGAATCGAACCCGGATCCCTGGCACTGTGAGGCAGCAATGCTAACCACTGGACCAAACATCTTCTGCTTCATCAATTACCTCCATTCCATCATAAGGTCAGACGTGGGGATGTTCGCTAGTAACTGCACAATGTTCAGCACCATTCACCACTCCTCAGATGTTAAAGCAGTCCATGTCCAAATGCAGCAAGATCTGGACAATATCCAGGCTTGGGCTGACAAGTGACAAGTTACATTCATGCCACACAAGTGTCAGGCAATGACCATCTCCAACAAGAAATTGCCCATTGACATTCAACGACTATACCGTTGCTGAATCCGTACCATCAATATCCTGGGGGTTACCATTCACCAGAAACTGAACTGGACACAGCCACATTAATACTGTGGCTACCAGGGCAGATCAAAGGCTAGGAATCCTGTGACGAGGAACTTACCTCCTGACTCCCTAAATCCTGTCCACCATCTACAAGGCACAAGTTAGTATTGTGATGCAATACTCCCCACTTGCCTAGATGAGTGCAGCTGCAATAACACTCAAGAAGACACAATCCAGGACAAAGCAGCCCACTTGATTGCTGCCCCTTCCACAAACATTCACTCCCTCTACCTACCACTGATGGACAGTAGCAGCCGTGTGTACCATCTACAAGATGCACTGCAGTAACTCACCAAGGTTCCTTAGGCAGCATGTTCCAAACCCATGACCACTACCACCCACGAGGATGAGAGCAGCAGATACCTGGGAACCCCACCACCTGGAGGTCCCCCTCCAAGTCACTCACCACCTGATTTGGGAATATATTGTCGCTCCTTCACTGTCGCCGGGTCAAAATCACAGAACTCCCTCAGTAACAGGATGTATCTACACCACATGGACAACAGCAGTTCAAGAAAGCAAATCACCACCACTTTCTCAACGGCAACTCGGGATGGACAATAAATGCTAGTCAGCGATGTCAAACAATTTTTTTAAAATCTGATATTTCAGCATGGCTGTCGAGTGATGAAGTCCATTGACTGGACGCTGTGTCAGTCTGCAAACATTTCTGTCCCTATAGGTAAAACGTATTTATTCCTCATGCGAATTCCTTGTGCATATCATTGCCTGGGTAGAAACAGAATTATTTAAGTGGGCCTCGTGATTTTTGGACCATTTTGTTTTTCATTTCTGGACAGTTTAGTTCAAAATTCATCCAAGAATCGCAGAACTCGCGTTAGGAACAATCTCATTGTTCTAGATCAAGACTGTGCAGCGGAACAATGGGGATTGTGAATGGTACCAGGGCTGATGATATTTTCCCAAGGTCAAGCTTACTGGATGAGCAGTTCAGCTTTATCATTCTCCTTAAACAGATTTCACTATATAAAATATCCGTAAGAACAGGACATTTCACAGACAGTATTCTGCTCTGGCCACATTGCCGCTCTTTTCTTACTTTATTCTTTCATGGGTGGGTGACAACTGACATTGTCCATCCCGGATTGCCCTTGAACTGAATGACTTGCTCGGCCATTTGAGAGGGAGGTTCTGAGTCCACCTGGAGTCACATGTAGGCCAGACGGGATAAGGACGGCAGATTTCCTTCCCTATCTTAATTTGCTACCCGTCTCTTGTGGGTGAACAGCCGTACCCAACTATAACCCCTTTCTCCACCCCCCCCCCCCCCCCCCCCCATTCAGTGGGGAAGGGGTTATGGTTGGGTACAGTGGCTAGCACTGCTGCCTCACAGCTCCAGGGACCCGGGTTCAATTCCGGCCTCGGATAACTGTCTGTGCGGAGTCTGCACGCTCTCCCTGTGTCTGCGTGGGTTTCCTCCGGGTGCTCCTGTTTCCTCCCACAGTCCAAAGATGTGCAGGTTAGGTTTATTGGCCATGCTAAATTGCCCCTTAAGTGTCCAAAAGGTTAGCTCGGGTTATGGGGATAGGAGGCGTGGGCTTAAGTAGGGTGCTCTTAGGGCAGCACGGTGGCGCAGTGGTTAGCATTGCTGCCTCACGGCGCTGAGGTCCCAGGTTCGATCCCGGCTCTGGGTCACTGTCCTTGTGGAGTTTGCGCATTCTCCCCATGTTTGGGTGGGTTTCGCCCCCACAACCCAAAGATGTGCAGGCTAGGTGGATTGGTCACTCTAAATTGTCCCTTAATTGGAAAAAATGAATCGGGTAGAACATTACAGCGCAGTACAGGCCCTTCGGCCCTCAAAATTTATTTTAAAAAATAAAAAATAAAGTAGGGTGCTCTTTGCAAGGGCTGGTGCGGATCCGATGGGCTGAATGGCTGCACTGTAAATTCTATGATTCCACCTATGGTAAAATGGCCTGGGGGAGCCCAGGAACAGACAATAATGGCTCAAACTCTAGTGTCCATCCATCTCTATGGGAGGTTAAAAATCAAGGCCCTTGTTTCTTTAGCGTCAAGTAAATGGCTGGGTTTCTGTGATCCGGGATCGTCCCACCACAGTGAAGGGAGAATTTGGCATTCAGCCAAAACTCCATTCACTGCAGCGGGTCCGGAGAATCCCGCCGGAGCGAACAGACAGGGAATTCCGGCCTCGATGTCTTGAAGTCAGTGGAGGGTAGGAAACAAGCTCATTGCAATGTCCGATGCTAAACACATGGAAACGTTGCCACAAGGGTACGGTGCTGGTGATGGTCACTCCACACAGGTCTCAATGCCAACACTAGGCAGTGCCTTCAGGAGGAGAATAAAAATAAACTGGGGGGGGGAATAAACAGGTTTGAACGCAACCACGGGAAATGAATAGAGTTGGCCACGTGTTCGACAACAAGCGCAAACATTGACAGAACCGTCAGCACATCGGGCAATTGTGGGACAGAAGCAAACAAGGTTATTACCAGAATATAACTTGCATAACTGAGGCATGGGGTGATGAAGAAGAACGTCAATCATTGAATTTGGGGCAGCAAGGTAGCACAAGTGGATTGCACTGTGGCTTCCCAGCGCCAGGGTCCCAGGTTCGATTCCCCGCTGGGTCACTGTCTGTGCGGAGTCTGCACATTCTCCCCGTGTCTGAGTGGGTTTCCTCCGGGTGCTCCGGTTTCCTCCCACAGTCCAAAGACGTGCGGGTTAGGTGGATTGGCCATGATAAATTGCCCTTGGTGTCCAAAAAGGGTAGATGGGGTTATGGGGATAGGGTGGAAGTGAGGGCTTAAGTGGGTCGGTGCAGACCCGATGGGCCGAATGGCCTCCTTCTGCGCTGTATGTTCTATGTTTTATGTTCTAAACTCTGGGCTCCCTCATTGCAGCAAACCCTGCAACAAGAGTGAATTCGCCAGCTTGTGTGGCCCCTTTTAAGGATGTGCGGAGCCGTACAATGATATTTAAATTGGATTACAACAAGGCAGACTTCTACTGGGCATTAGTGCCCACTGACCTGCCAATTAGATTGCTCGATTATAATGAACCATCTACTATAACAGCAACAGAGGGCACTGTGGTAATTTAATCTTCCACAGGAGGTTATCTCAATAGGAGGCTGGCTGTTAAGAAGGAGAGGTTATAATGGCCTAACAAAATGAAGCTATACCACTATTTTTAGTCTCCTACCGGATTTGGCTTCTATCAAAGGAACACTCAGCAACTGTCTATGCATCTCCCTGTGCCCCTCAGCTCTCCATCCTGAAGAACTGCAAAATGTCTTCCAAATGACCTGTGCTCTAATCGAGCTGTTTACAAAGTCTCGGTTGCATCAGTGGTTTATCGTGGCGAGCCGAGAATCCTCCTCCGCAAACGCTAACAGATTTGGCTCCTGCCACCACTTTGATCGGCCATTTGGCAGTGATTAAGCCCATCTCGCAGGCCCCAGACGTGCTCCTGGGCCCAATCACCATTTGGCCCACTTAGGATGATAATAAGAAGTGGTCATTACAGCAGCGCTCTGTGTGGGGCGTGTTAAACTGAACCGCTTCCCTTTCTGTTTTCAACCCCCCCCCCCCCCCCCCCACACACACACATACGATTCTAATCAAAGTTAATAGCTGCTACCACTGGCCAGCTGTCATGTTCCTTAGCAACCAAATCAGGAGGGTCACTGACCTCGAGAGTCAAGCCAACAATAGTGCCTTAGAAAGCAGCCGATTCATACAATTTACTGACCAGTTTGAGATCGACTTTCAAGGGATCTGTGGGAGTTACATTATGTAGTCTTTTTTCTTTAGTGAGTACAACACTCCTTATTTTCAAACTATCTTCCAGTCTTACACAGGCCGTACAGAGAGGTTAGACGGCTCAGCTAGATCCAGGTCCTGAAAAGAGACAGGCAGGGTGCTGAAGAGGTAAGCACTCACTGATTTTTTTTTTTTTAAAAGCCACCCTCATGTGCCCCCCCCCCCCCCCCCCCCCCCCCCCCGCCCCTTGTAGCTCTGGGAAACAGTTGAAACAGTCAGTGTGACACTTCCTCACTTATCCATTCTTCATGGCCAATGCTGGGCTGGCTTACTACCCCCTTTTGTAAATTTTTTGCCCGTATCCCCCCCCCCGCCCCCCAACCACACACACAAACAACTCCTCCTTTCGACCAACACTCCTCTTGTTTCAGATTAAGAGGCACCTTGAGATATTTTTCTCTGTGTTGTTGGGTTTGCTGGTGAATAAGAAGGCCCGACACTAAATGAGACAACACGACACACTGGGGGTTTCAGTTCCAGCTTTGCTGACTGATGCCAGTCGAGTCGATGACGACCAGCTACTGGGTAATGGGGAAAAAGATAAGAGGCGGGTCTACCGTAGCTTCTATGCCTGACATTTTTGTTTACATTGTTACCCTGCTGATATGTAGCTCAGCTTTGCTTTGACGTAACTGGGTCTCAACAGCGGCCCGGCATGTTAAATTGAGCGTTTTCTACATTGCGCGCGGGGTTTGATTGTTTCAGTTTGAACTCTCGGTGGGACTGACACTGAGAAATAAAATGTTCAGAGCTCAGCAGTGAAGTTGCAGCTCGTTTCATGGCGGCCAGCAGAGGTCACCAGACTGTAGCCTGACTGTGTAAAGCACCCCAGAGAGACCGAGGGCCTGAATACATTCCACTAGGATGCACACTGAGCCTTGAGATGCTGCTGAAATGTCTTCTGTGTGGGCATAATCTAAAGTTAATTGGGTCTTTGAGTGGATTCCTGTGCCAATGAGCAGCAGCCACAGAGAGGTCTGAAGGAGGAAATGGCTGCTGGGTTTATGCAATGCTTGGGAGGACTATTTCCGAGCCTGTGTAAATTTTGAAAGGGGCCTTTATGGTGGGTTGGCAAGGGGGACAAAGCAGCAGCTGCCTGCTGTGCCAAGGACTGATTGGGGGCTAGGGGTTAGTGCCTCCACATTCTCCAACGCGGGACTCCATGGAGATCATTCAGATTGGGAGTAAAAATGGAAAAGCAGATTAACCATTATACAGCTCGGCCAAGGTGTCAACGTCACTCAAAGTGAAAATCAGAAGGATATCTAATCTAATATCACAATTTAATCACCTTGCACAAAGTGAGACTGACCCCCCCCCACAATATATCCTCATCACCAATTCAAAAATACCATCGACTGGACGTCGGGCAATACGTTATTTTAACATGACTCTTGCGCATTTTAATTCCTGCCGAGGGAGCAGTTTCCACGACTGTGATGTTAACAGGGCACTGCATTTTACAATCCCGCTATCTTGGCCCCATTGCTCTGCCTGGGTCAGTCAAACATCCGTGTCAGCCGGTAATGCACACAGTCCATGCATATGGGGCAAAGAGGGAAGAGAGAGGGGTCAGTGTCTGATTGCCCAGATCACGGTGTTCACAGCGCTTGCATTTAAATCGCAGCCCTGTTGGGTGAGCACCTCAAAGCCACTTGAAATGCAAAAAAAAAAAAAGAGGGAAAGCCTTGAATTAACAGTCGGCGGAATGTTGATAGTAAATGCACAACATTGGGAACTGCAGGACAAACCAATTAACGCAGACAGGCCTTTTCAACAGGCTCCTTAAGCTTTGTGATTAGGCCGAGTTAAGCACAATGGGATCCCCAACACCCCATTCTGAAGGGCCTGGGAAACACTCAAAAAGAAAATCCCCCTCAGGATAGTCAGGCACAGCCATACAGTAGGCACACAGGAGGCAGGCCGGCAGTTCGCTTAAGGCCCAAGGGCTGAACAATGGGAGGTCTCTCAATTGTGCGAACGAGCAGGAGATGAGGTTAAGAAGCTTTATCTGTGCACAGTGTTTTCCCGCCTGATGATTTTTCCTTTACAACACAAATCCATTGATGCGAGAGGAAATTAATTTTTTTTTAAAAATTCTGTATCACTCCAACATCTTCCCTTTCTCGAGGGTCTGCAAAAAAAATTAAATATCTGAAACCATAGTGACAAAACAAAAGCTGGAGAACTGCCCACTGCTGTGTGACCTGTTCAATTTAATAAGCATTCATGACGTACAGTTAACACTAACAAGATTCGCATGGGAGTTTGAAAATGTGGCACAAGGGGTGGCTGCCCACTCAAGTCAATGTTTCTCTTTTCTTTTTTTTAATAAATTTAGCGTACCCAATTCATTTTTTTTCCAATTAAGGGGCAATTTAGCGAGTTTAATCCACCTATCCTGCACATCTTTTTAGGTTGTGGGGGCAAAACCCACGCAAACACGGGGAGAATGTGCAAACTCCACACGGACAGTGACCCAGAGCCGGGATCGAACCTGGGACCTCAGCGCCGTGAGGCAGCAGGGCTAACCCACTGTGCCACCGTGCTGCCCCACTCAGGTCAATGTTTAACAAAAAATCCTATGCCACTATTTCAATAAAAAGCAAGGGGAGATATCCCTTGTGTCCAGCCCAATATTTATCATTCAGGGTAGGCGATGGTGTAGCGGTATTGCCACTGGACTAGTAGACCAGAGACCCAGAGAAATGCTCTGGGGTCCCAGGTTCGAATCCCGCCACTGCAGATGGTGAATCAATAAAAATCTGGAATTAAAAGCCTAATGATGACCATGGTCCATCGTCGTAAAAACCCATCTGGCTCCACGAATATCCTTTAGGGAAGGAAATCTGCCATCCTTACCCGGTCTGGCCTACATGTGACTCCAGACCCACAACGATGTGGTTGACTCTTAAATGCTCCCTCACTAAATGCTGGCCCCACCAGCGATGCTCGTGAATAAATATCCAAAAAAACTGTTAGTCATCACTTTGCTGTGTGTCATCTTGCTGCGTGGAGGTTGGCTGCTGTGTTTCCCACATTATAATAGGAGACTACACTTCAAGCAGTATTTCATTGGCTGTAAAGCACTTACGGCACACCCCGGTGAGAGGCGCTATATAAATGCAACTCTTTCCTTTTCTTAAATGTATGTTCCCAGGGGGCATGAGTATTATTTCTGTACATTTTTGCGTGAGTGTTTTCAATCCGCGGAAGGCTGACATGATTTATATCATATTGATTAAGGCTGTTGGAAGCATTCTTTCAGTGAAAACAGTCTCTGGTTGCACAGTCTAAAAGGCTGGCCGCCTCGGGGCTTTGCAAAGTGCTTTGCAGCCCATGAAGTACTTTGCAAGTGTGGTCACTGTTGGAATGTTGGAAACAACAGCAGGCAATTTACACACTGCCAGCTCCCACTGACAACAATGAACTAAGTGACCAGGTGATCCCATTCTAGATAAAATACTGTGGATACTGAAAATCTGAACTAAAACAGAAAATGCTGGAGAAACCCAATGTTTCTGGCAGCAGAGTTAACTTTTCAGGTCTGCGTGAGTCGAGAAACATTCTAGATGTTGGTCTGAGGGATGAATGTTGGCCAGGACTTCGGGACAACCTATCTGCTCTTCTTGGAATGGCCTTATAAAGATCCTTGTATCTATCTGACTGACGAGATAGTGTCTTGGTCAATGTCTTATCTTAAAGATTGTAGCAACTGTGTCAGCCTAGATTTTGTCCTCAATCTCTAGCTTGGGACATTCATAGAATTTACAGTGCAGAAGGAGGCCATTCGGCCCATCGAGTCTACACCGGCACCTGAAAGAGCACCCTACCTAAGACCACACCTCCACCCCATCCCCGTAACCCAGCAACCCACCAAACCTTTGGACACTGCGGGGCAATTTATCATAGAATTATAGAATTTACAGTGCAGAAGGAGGCCATTCGGCCCATCGAGTCTGCACTGGCTCTTGGAAAGAGCACCCTACCCAAGGTCCACACCTCCACCCTATCCTCATAACCCAGTAACCCCACCCAACACTTAAGGGCAATTTTGGACACGAAGGGCAAATGTAGCATTGCCAATCCACCTAACCTGCACATCTTTGGACTGTGGGAGGAAACCGGAGCACCCGGAGGAAACCCACGCACACACGGGGAGGATGTACAGACTCCGCACAGATCATGACCCAAGCCGGAATCGAACCTGGGACCTTGGAGCTGTAAAGCAATTGTGCTATCCACAATGCTACCGTGCTGCCCACAATTTAGCGTGACCAATCCACCTAACCCGCACATCTTTGGACTGTGGGAGGAAACCGGGGCACCCGGAGGAAACCCACGCAGACACAAGGAGAACGTGCAGACTCCGCACAGACAGTGACCCAAGCCGGGAATCTAACCCGGATCCCTGGCGCTGTGAAGCAACAGTGCTAACCACTGTGCTACCGTGCCGCCACAATGGGACAGTAACCCAGTACCTACTTACTCAGAGGCCAGTGTGCTACCAACTAAACTACAGAAGACACCGGAGAATATCTGACAATAAAAATGTGTTCATTGCGATTCCCTCTTTTGCTGACACACAAAGTTACAGCTTTGTAAATATATCGGGATGCCCCATTAAGATATCGCGCTGTACTGTACGAGGGTGATCAAACTGGAGCTGAAGGCAGTGTCACATGAGGTGAATTAAAGATAAATGGAACATCCCTAGTTGCCCCCGAGAAAGTGACGGTGAGCTGCTTTTTTTCAATGGCTGCAGTCCGTTTGATGAAGGTAGGCCCACGCTACTGTCAGGGAGGGAAGGCCGGGACTTTGACCAGTGACACTGAATGAATGGCAATATATTTCCATTACACTTGTGACTTGGGGGCGGTGGAAAGACTTTGAGAAGTCAGGAGATGGGTCACTCACTGTAGAATAACAAGCACCTGACCTGTTCTTGAGAGTCATAGAGGTCTGTCGCACAGATGGTGGGGGGTGAATGTAATGCGACATGAATCCAAGGTCGTCGCGTTTGTGCAAGTCAAAAACACCCACCTAAGTATTCTAATCCCATTTTCCAGCACTTCACCCTTGTATGGCATTGCAGGTGCACATCTAAATACTTCTTAAATGTTAAGAGGGTCTCTGCCTCCGCCACCCTTTCAGTTAACGAGTTCCACTCCCACTACCCCCTGGGTGAAAACGTTTTGAAATGTTTTGAAAAGTCTTGTAGCTACAATATTTATGTGGCTGGTTCAGTGTTGATAGTGGGCTAATATGCTGTTGAATATCAAAGGAAAGTGGTTTAGACTGTTCCTTGTTGGAGATAGTTACTGTCCGGCCTTGCGTGGCACTGTGACTTGCTACTTATCAGAACATGCCTCCTAGTCATCCAGGTATTGCAGTCTGCAGGCATGGACTGTTTCAATATCGGAGGAGTTGCAAATGGAAGTGAACACTGTGCAACCAGTAGCAAATATCCTGACCTTGCAATTGACGGAGCAGCGAAGTATGGTTGGGCCTAGGGCACCACCCCGAGGAACTTCTACAGCAACGTCCTGGGGCTAAGATGATTGGCCACGAATAATCACAAACACTCTCCTTTGTGTTAGGTTTGCCTATTGACAGTGGGGAGATTTCCCGTCTCCCATTGACTTCAGTTTTACCAGGTTTGCATTGATGCCATGCTCAAGTCAACTGCTACCCTGGAGTCAAAGGTCAGTCACTCACACCTCACCTCAGGAATACAGCTCTTTTGTCCATTTTGATTAAGGCTATAATGAGGTGGTCCTTGGTGGAACCAAAACTGAGCGTCAATGAGCAGATTATTTGCAAGTGCTGCTTCATAGTACCATTGATCATAGAATTTACAGTGCAGAAGGAGGCCATTCAGCCCATCGAGTCCGCACCGGCTCTTGGAAAGAACACCCTACCCAAGGTCCACACCTCCACCCTATCCCCATAACCCAATAACCCCACCCAACACTAAGAGCAATTTTGGACACTAAGGGCAATTTATCATGGCCAATCCACCTAACCTGCACATCTTTGGACTGTGGGAGGAAACCGGAGCACCCGGAGGAAACCCACGCACACACGGGGAGGGTATGCAGACTCCGCACAGACAGTGACCCAAGCCGGAATCGAACCTGGGACCCTGGAGCTGTGAAGCAATTGTGCTATCCACAATGCTACCGTGCTGCCCACTGCCCACTTGATGATACCATCCATCACTTTGATAATGACTTGAGCATAGACGGATGGGGCAGTAATTCTGGATTGGATTTGTCTGTTATTTTGGAACATATCTGGGTAATTTTCCACTTGTTGGATAGATGCGGACGTTGTAGCTCTGCTGGAATAGTCTGGCTAGGGACACCGCTACTTCCAGAGAACAAGTCGCCGGTCTGTTTGTTCGGATGCTGATGGGACCCATAGGTTTTCTAACATGTTCAACTATTTCTTAATATCATGTGGATTGTACCAACTGGCATCAGGGTCGAGGACCCGGGTTCGAATCCCGGCCCTGGGTCACTGTCTGTGTGGAGTTTGCACATTCTCCCCGTGTCTACGTGGGTCTCACCCAACAACCCAAAGATGTGCCAGGTAGGAGAACCGGCCTCGCTAAATTTCCCTTAAATGGAAAAAAAAAGAATAGGGTATTGTAAATTCATTTTTTAAAAAACAACTGGCATCAGTGATGGTGAAGACTTCAGGAGGAGTTTGAGATGAACATCTGGCTGAAGATAGTCGCGATGTTTCAGCCTCACATTTTGCACTCAGGCACTGGTTTCTGTTATCATTGTGGATAGAGGTATTCACCCGCTTCCCATTACTCGCCTTGGAGAACGCTTACCCGAAGGCGGCCTTCAGGACGCGCGACAATGCAGAATCTCCGAGCAGAAACTTATAGCTGAGTTCCGTACACATGAGTATGCCCTCAACCGGGACCTTGGATTCATGTCGCATTACATTCACCACCCCCCCCCCCCCCCCCACAACCATCTGGCCTGGGCTTGCAAAATCCTACCAACTGTCCTGCCTTGAGGCAATTCACACCTCTTTAACCTGGGATTATCCCTCTCTCTGAATCTACATGAAATCTGTACTCAATGTTGAGGATTTCCTGAGCCACTCCCTTCCCACTGTATACCACTTTCCGCCCACCTCTGGTGGATCTGTCCAGCCAGCGGGAACAGGGCCTATCCAGGAATAGTGAAGACAGTGAGACATTGGCATAGTGGTAATGTCACTGGGATAGTAATCCAGAGACCCAGGCTGACGCTCTAGGGACATGGATTCAAACCCCACCGCAGTAACTGGCAGAATTAACAAATCCGGAATAGGAAGCTAGTCTCAGTAATAGTGACCGTGAAAGCCCATTGGGTTCACGAATGTCCCTCAGGGACGGAAATCTGCCGTCCTTACCCGGTCTGGCCTACAAGTGACCCCAGGCCCACAGCAATGTAGCCGACTCATAAATGCCCTCAGAAAACGGCCCAGCAAGCCTCTCAGTACACGGGCAATGAGGGATGGGCAGCCTGGCTGGCGACGCCCACTTCCCAGGAAGAAACTGTGGTGAGGGAGTGTGGGTGGTGCTGGAGGGTGGCTGATAGATATGGATGTGTATCGGCCGGTTGCTCTGTGGGACAGTCAACCAATTCTAACAGCAGTCCTCCGAGCTTTGGACTGGGTGTACCTTTGCTGCACCCGAATCTAATGCTTAGGTTGATGCCAGGAGGTGCTTATGGTTTTATTCCCATTACTCCTTTTTGCAACAGTTTGAAACAACTGATTGGTTTGCGAGGCAATTTGAGAGAGCAGTTAAGAGTCAACCACAGTGCTGCAGGTGTGGACTCATACCTAGGCCAGACAAGGAGGGCAAATTTACTGCCCTCGAGAACATTAATAAAGAAGGTCACCTTTACTGAAAGTGGCTTTTCATTCCAGATGTTTGAATCACTTGAATTCAAAATCACAAATCGCCATGGTAGGGTTTTAAAGTCACATCTCCAGATTATTAGACAAGGCCTTTGGATTCCGAATCCAGTAACATAACCACTAAGTTACCCAATCCTATGCCGATTGAGGTGTCAAAGTGAGTAATGTTGTGCACGGTAGCACAAGTGGCTAGCACTGTGGCCTCACAGCGCCAGGGTCCCAGGTTCGATTCCCCGCTGGCCCACTGTCTGTGCGGAGTCTGCACGTTCTCTCCGTGTCTGCGTGGGTTTCCTCCGGGTGCTCCGGTTTCCTCCCACAGTCCAAAGACGTGCAGGTTAGGTGGATTGGCCGTGCTAAATTGCCATTAGTGTCCAAAAAGGTGAGATGGGGTTATTGTGTTACGGGGATAGAGTGGAAATGAGGGTTTAAGTGAGTCGGTGCAGACTCAATGGGCCGAATGGCCTCCTTCTACACTGTATGTTCTAATGTCCCAGTAATAATAATAATAATAACCTTTTTTGTCACAAATATGAGGTTACCGTGAAAAGCCCCTTGTTGCCACATTCCAGCGCCTGTTCGGGGAGGCTGGTACGGGAATTGAACCCGCGCTGCTGGCCTTGTTCTGCATCACAAACCAGCTGTCGAGCCCACTGAGCTAAACCAGCTAAACCAATAGGGCAATGTCCCACCGTCTCAATAGATAGGAACTTCTGCTCCTGGAGACAGCGAGCTTGGAGGTGTGAGGGTTTATTAAGTGTTTGTGTGTGTCGAGGGAGTAGCTAAACCCCGCCACCATCCCGCCTCCTCCAGAGTTAGGTTCTGGGCAGGCAGGCCCACTGTTGACCTTCCCAGAAGGTCCATGATTGACCTTCCCCCCCCCCCCCCCCCCCCCACCCCTGCCGCCCCCTCGCCACCCCCCCTCACCATGCGGTTTGACCTGGTTGTTTCGCCTCTGGGGGGTTGAGCGTGGATCAGGCCCATCTGATCACAGAGCTGGCTCTGCCTGCTGGCGGAAACGGGACTGACGTCAAACGAGCTTGGGACTCTCAACCCAGTTGAAGCTTTAAAGCGTCAATCACACTCGGAGAGACGATGGAATGCTTGCAGGACTTAGAAAAACCAGCTGTGGTTGGGGCTGATTTCCAAAGGCTGGAACAGAATAGAGGGAGCTTCCCTACAGCCATTTGTGTGACACCTGGCTTTGGCGTAAAAAATGATCCTGCTTTTTAAAACCAACCATTCCACACAGATTACACCCGCATCATTTTTCCCCTGACAAACCAATGCATCAAGGGAATTAAATCATCACTTCACACTTAAAAAGCGTTTCTATCAGTGATAAGAAACATAACAGCAAACATGGAGTTTCAAGTCTGCTGTCCTGCATTTGTCATTCATAATCGCGACAGTGCATAAAGCGGCCATTCAGCCCATCAAATCACTGACCCTCTGAAAGAGCACCCTATCCAGGCCTGCTTCCCCGCCATATCCCCATAACCTCACTTAACCTTTGGACACAACGCTAAGGGGCAATTTAGCCTGGCCAATCCACGTAACCTGCACATTTTTGGACTGTGGGAGGAAACCGGAGAACCCGGAGGAAACCCTCGCACACACGGGGAGGACGTGCAGACTCCGCACAGACAGTGACCCACCTGAGACTGGAATTGAACCCGGGTCCCTGGCGTTGCGAGGCAGCAGTGCTAATCACCGTGCCACCCAGAATTGTCTTTGTTGCATCAAAATTCTTCAAACTGCCAACAGGGAAATGTGGGCCACAACATCCACAAAGCATTTAACCAGATTCCAGGATGTCGCAGACAACATTTCAAGTACTATTAGATTTCCCAGAAATGCTGCCAACAGAAGACACACAAACACATCTCACTTTGCTGCCTACAGTAGTGGCCAAATGCCCCTAGGCTTGGGTAATTAGATACAAAACGTAGGCCGACTAATACAAGTTAAAGTGAAGCGGTGGCCCGGGTGTTCAAATACACAGCACTAACGTTCTGCAGATTGCCCGTCCAATTTAAGAATAAAAAAAGTGATAGATCATGCTTATGGTAGAGGGATCTCGGAGTTCTATACCCGCTCTCTAAAGACACCAGTTAGTGAATGGCATGTGTTAATCTGTTGTTTTGCTTTTCATCTTCGGGTAGGAAGACTTGCATTTATGAAGCACTTTTCACTACCACCAAATGCGTCAAAGCGCTTCCCAGTCAATGAAGTGTTTCCTGAAGTGCAGCCACTGTGTTAATGTGGGAAACACAGCGGTCAATGCACGCACAGCAAGCTCCCACAAACAGCAATGTCATACACGACCAAATAATCTGTCATTTTGTGATAAATATTGGCCAGAACACTGGGGATAGCTTCCGTGGATCTTCTTTGAAATCGTGCTCTGGCATCTTATGCATCAGGAGGAGGTAATCTGTTTAACGCTTCATCCAAAAGACGGCACCTCTATCAGTTTAACACCCCACTCAATGTTGCACTGGAGCGCCAGCATGGATCTTTGTGCTTCAACCCTAGAGCGGGATTGGAACCTGAACCTTGTGACTCAGAGCATGTTACCAAGCGATTGACGACTGTCACTCTATGACATGCATCTCTGTATTGATCTAGAATACACTAAAATACATGCATTTGGTCACATTGCCTGAAAGTATGACATGTAACATTTTCCTCATCGCCCTAAGCCCACAACAAATATCAAACCCTATGACTTGCCAAGGGCAGCATCGTGGGAGAACTTGTATTTAAAATCTTGTGAGTAGGGTAGCACGGCGGCACAATGGTTAGCTCTGCTGCCTCACGGCGCCGTGGTCCCAGGTTCGATCCTGGCACTGGGTCACTGTCCGAGTGGAGTTTGCACATTCTCCCCGTGTTTGAGTGGGTTTCGCCCCCACAACCCAAAGATGTGCAGGTTAGGTGGATTGGCCACGCTAAATTGCCCCTTAGTTGGAAAAAATTAACTGAGTACTCTAAATTTATCTTTTTTTAAATCTTGTAACATGCACTTTCCTGTGAAGAGTCACCCCCATTTCTTGACACATTTCCATCGCCACAGTTTGTTGACAAGGCCCCTACTATTATAAATCACCATATGCTCCGATTCACGGCAAACAATGCCACAGGAAGCCTGCTAATATCTCTGGGGGCTAGCAGGGAAAGGAACTGGATATTTTTGTTCAGAAGTCATCAAAACCTGCCCTCTTGAGAAGTTTACAAGATTAAGATTCAAATTCGAGTCGCTGTGCTCACATTGCTGTTGTGAGTACTATGCTGCCAACGTGATCTGAACTCTTTAACATACGTAATGTCCCACCGAGTCTTTGTCGTTACACTTCCTCTTCTTCCCATCAGTGCTGTAATCGAGGGAGCCTCTGTGTTTGTCTTCAGCTCGCACACTGTCGGAGGGAGAGACAGATTTACTCTGGGGAAAGACAAGGACATTGAAATGCGTTAATCTTCTGAATACTGCCTCCAGTCGCTCTTTTCACTTGTCAAAGGTGCATCCTCAGTTGCCCATGCCACCTTATGGAAGTCCTACTCTCTGGTTGTTTTACATTGTATGCTTGGCCCACAGTAAACTGGCCTAGGTGTGTTGATATGTTACAGTTACAGGAGAACAGTGTGTAAGACAAGGGCCACTGCCTGTGATAGCTAGGCTGCTGGGTTGGTGCAAGGTTCTGTTGACATGCCACAATATCACCACAACAAATCCCCACTCATTTCCCCTGCTTGCTTGTTCAGCATGAAACTGGTCTTGACTTTCCGACCAAGTTAGTTTGCACAAGATCGACATTTCAGGAGCTGACGGCATCAAATTCTCAGGATGTCGGCCTTGTTGGCAAGTCTGCCATCTATTGCCATCCTTAGGGCAGCATGGTAACACAGTGGTTAGCACTGTTGCCTCACAGAGGCAGGGACCCGGGTTCGATTCCCGGCTTGGGTCGCTGTCTGTGCGGAATCTGCACGTTCTCCCCGTGTCGGCATGGGTTTCCTCCGGGTGCCCCGGTTTCCTCCCCTAAGTCCCGAAAGACGTGCTGTTAGGTCATTTGGATATTCTGAATTCTCCCTCAGTGTACCCGAACAGGCGCCGGAATGTGGCGACTAGGGGCTTTTCACAGTAACTTCATTGCAGTACTAATGTAAGCCTACTTGTGACACTAAAGATTATTATTATTATATTACTTGTCCCTAACAAAGGTGCTGGTAAACTGTTTTCTCGGGCTACTGGTAACGATGAGATACAACTGCGTGCTTTGCGAGAAAGCAGTTCAAGAATCAACCACACTGGTGTGGGACTGGACCCGTGTACAGGATGGGTAAAGATAGCAGGTTTACTTCCCTATGGATACTATAGTGCACTAGCTGGATTTTTAATGACAAAAACGTAAAGGTCACTTTGTGACTGCTGCTATCTCATTTTCAGATTGTTTTGAATTGAATTCAAATTCTCGCACTGCCATGGGAGGATTGAACCTCAAATTCTGTGGATGGTCAGGTCAGTGGTCTGGATCCTACTGGAGACAGGATCATTGGGATATGGGTGGCCTCAGAACAGTTCTGATAAAGAGAGTCCTTGACCTGAAACGTCGCTCTCGCTCTCTCCAGAGATTCTGCCAGACCCGCTGAGCACGGCCAGCATTTTCCGTTCTTATTTCACATTTCGTGCTGCCAACCAAGTTGTATATTCTGTTAATATTGGGCGTCAGGACTGACATGAGAATAATGGTCAGGAAGGGTGATGGAGGGGCCGCCGGTGCCCATGACCCACACTTTAGGAAAGGTGGAAAATTAAAGTGGGGCTGGGATATTAGCGAGATAACTTGCTGGGTTTGAGGAACATACATGAGGGAGAACATGGCACTGGGTATGAAGATTATACATGTCAGTGGGGAGTTACGATAATTTTTAATTTTTTTTTTTAAAGAATTTAGACTACCCAATTCATTTTTTCCAATTAAGGGGCAATTTAGTGTGGCCAATCCACCTACCCTGCACATCTCTGGGTTGTGAGGGCGAAACCCACGCAGACACAGGGAGAATGTGCAAACTCCACACGGACAGTGACCCAGAGACGGGATCGAACCTGGGACGTCGGCGCCGTGAGGCTGCAGTGCTAACCACTGCGCCACCGAGCTGCCCGGGGAGTTACAATAATAACAATCTTTATTATTGTCACAAGTAGGCTTACATTAACACTGCAATGGTTACTGTGAAAAGCCCCTAGTCGCCACACTCCGGCGCCTGTTCGGGTACACTGAGGGAGAATTCAGAATGTCCAATTCCCCGAACAGCACGTCTTTCAGGACTTGTGGGAGAAAACTGGAGAACCCGGAGGAAACCCGCGCAGACACGGGGAGAACGTGCAGACTCCGCACAGACAGTGACCCAAGCCGGGAATCGAACCGGTGTCCCTGGCGCTGTGAAGCAACAGTGCTAACCACTGTGCTACCGTGCCTGCCGTTGGGGGTTCAGGAGAGGTTGCCAGTGAATGTCTGGATTTGGACATTAATGTGCAACGTCTCTTGGCATCATGTGGTGCTTCCCACCATTTATATGTCATGACACACCTCTACACTATTAAGAAGAAAATGAGATCTCCTTTTTTCTCTCCCTTCTTCCCTTATTGGGAATTTCGTTTTTAACTTCTTCCTGTCCCATCTCCTGATTTTTTTAAAAACCTCTCCCCGTCTCCTCCCAGGGTTTTTTGCATTCTTTGAAAGTTTTTGCTTTTTGTGCTGGCGCTTGGGGACCTTTTGTCTTCAGCTCCAGGTCCCGTTGGCCATGCGCATGGGCCTGACCGACATAGAAAATCTAAACCAGGCGTGTGCGGACCTCTCCCGGCCTTCGCACGCGGGGGAGGCCCAGGATTCCTCAAGACTCGGAGATGTCAATCAGCTGAAGACGAATGTTAGTTTTAATTTAATTGCATGAGTTTTGAATCTTTTTATTGTGGCACATTTGGGGAGTCTTCAAGGCACACCTTGGCACACAGGTTGGGAACCAGTGGCATAAAGCTTATAAAAGTGGTGGTGGGGGGGGGGGGTCTGAATATGGTGATTATATCTGAGGGAGTGTTTGTGTATACTGTATACCTCGAGCGGGGCTGGTTATAAAATTATCTAGGTGGGGTGGGATTCTGGATATGATGGTTATATATGCTGGGGTGAGGGGCAGCAGGGTGATACAGTGGTTAGCACTGCTGCCTCACAGTGCCGAGGTCCTGGGTTCGATCCCGGTTCTGGGTCACTGTCCGTGTGGAGTTTGCACATTCTCCCCGTGTTTGCGTGGGTTTCGCCCCCACAACCTAAAGATGTGCAGGGTAGGTGGATTGGCCTTGATAAATTGCCTCTTAATTGGAAAAAAAGAATTGGGTGCTCTAAATTTAAAGAAATATCTATGCGGGGGCATTTGGTTATGGAGTATATACCTGAGAGGGGGGGGGGGGGGCTCTAGCTATAAAGGTTATGGCCAAAAAATCTTCCGTCCTCCTTCGCGGCTGGGATTTACTGTGCCGCTGAAAGTTAATGGAGATTTGGCTGGAACGCCAAATTTTCCGTTTTCGCTCGCAAAGGGCCCGCCCTGTACAAGACCAGTGAATCCTGTCCAATATATGTGGTGGGGGCGGGGGCTGGATATGAACGTTATATGTGAGGGGGAGCATGATTTAACGCAGGTATTGTCATGCGGAGCCGTCTGTCGCGGCGCTCCCGAATGTGCAATAGCCGCAGCAGCCGGCTTTTCATAATGCTGGCTGCCTTCACACTGGCCAGGAGCAGATTTTAAAAATTTGCCCGCATTGCGCATGCGTGCCCGACCATGTGTAAAACTATGCGCATGCGCACCGATGATCGGGTACGCATGCACAGTGCGGCCGCATTTTTTTAATATACAGTCGCAGCCTTTTTTTTTCCAAGTTAAAGGGACCATTGGGGCCAAAGGGACCCAAAACCATTTCCTCCATTTTTGTCAGCAACAAACAAGGTAAGCGAAAATGGTGGGTCGAGCAGGTCAGCCGGCGTGGGTCGCGAAGGTCGGCCGGCGTGGGTCGCGAAGGTCGGCCGGCGTGGGTCGCGAAGGTCGGCCGGCGTGGGTCGAGCAGGTCGGCCGGCGTGGGTCGCGAAGGTCGGCCGGCGTGGGTCGAGCAGGTCGGCCGGCGTGGGTCGCGAAGGTCGGCCGGCGTGGGTCGCGAAGGTCGGCCGGCGTGGGTCGCGAAGGTCGGCCGGCGTGGGTCGAGCAGGTCGGCCGGCGTGGGTCGAGCAGGTCGGCCGGCGTGGGTCGCGAAGGTCGGCCGGTTGGTTCTACTCGAGTGCCAGGCCAATATTCATCCCACAATCAATATCTGGCCATTATTCACATCAATCTTTGCGAGTTTGCTGTGCTTATGTTACAGCACTTCAAGGTACTTTGTTGGCTGTAGAGGGTTTTTGGGATGTACACCGGTTGTGTAAGGCGCTGCATAAATGCAAGTCTTTCATTGTTCCTTCAATTTTACAAGGGGGGGGGGGTATTGCTTCCTCCCCACATCATTGGTGGTGGACTGACCGACTTGTAAAAAGGCGGTCCCCGGAAGAAGGTTGCATTGCAGGCGTTGAGATGCAGGGAGACCGGCCCATATGTCCAATTTGGACAGGCTGTCAAAATATTAAAACTGCATATGTTCTGCCATTTGTAAAAAATGTTAAACTGCGACTGCACACCGTTAAAGAGCAAGCGTGGTCGGTCAGAACATCAGTGCTGCCTCGTCCATTCAATTCATCTCCGATAATGAATTCAATCCAAAGAGGCTTTTAATTTCCTGCCATTAAAAATCCATTTTTGTGAAGATTGGCACCGTGACAACCTCGCCTCGATTTACTTTAACCTCTGCCACTCTCACTGATGCCAACTGGAGAGGTGGAGGCCAGGTTCTTGGAGCATTCGAGGCTGGCAATTACGCCAATTTAGGACCTTCAGTGCCAAAGGTTACTCTACGACATCAAACACACTGAACCAGCTCCACAAGTATAAGAGGGTTAAAAGTTGAGTTGCTAAGTTCAGTACCATCACATCATCAACAAGAAAAAACAAGTTTTGCTTGCTCGGGTAACTAAGATTGGGTCATTTCTATTTACAATTGTAGCGCAAAGATGTGCAGGTTAGGTGGATCGGCCATGTTAAATTGCTCCTTAGTGTCCAAAAGGTTAGGTGGGGTTACTGGGTTACGGGGATAGGGCGGAGGCTTAAGCAAGGGTGCTCTTTCGAAGAGCCGAATGGTCTCCTTCTGCCCTGTAAATTCTATGATTCCATGCAGAGTTACAGAGCAGTCTCTCTGGTGCCAAAGCATCTCAAGAGCCAGTTTTATTCAATAAGTTCCAATTGCTGCTCAGCGCAGGTTTTGCACAGCCAACGCCAACACCGCTCTTTCCAAATTCATGAAGCTCACATCTTTTCCCAGATCTTCCCGTCTTTGACGAATCTCGTAAGCTTCCTTTATTGGGGCCAAACCATGAAGCATGGCCTGTCCTATGATAGATGGGGGCATTAGCACCCTACAATCCAGCCTGCCCAGAGAATGCCAGGAGAGATGTGTCTCTCTGTAGCCCCGGCCTAATGTCAAACCTTCAATAAACTCGACTGGCCTCCAGTGAGGGTGGGCTGGTGAAGAGTCGAAATGAGAACACGTGCCTGGATAACATTTGCCAGTGAATATCGATGCTGCTTTATTCCCTTGTTAACATCAGGTGCAATGTGTAAAAATAACACATCCAAGTTTCTGTGCCTGAACTTGCCTTCAACTAGTTCACACCTACTGATTAAAATGAGCTGAAATTGAGATTGAAACAATAGTGGTGTGTCATGGTTTTAAGTAGATGGAACGCTTCAAATTAAATCTCCAATTCCATCGAGTTACTTTTTTTTAAACCAAGTATCACGGACAGATTCTCTCTCACTGTGGCGCATTTTTGGTTGAGAAGTCGGCATCTTAATGAGAGAGAGGAGGTCAAACATGCTTCAGTAAGTTCCTCACCCATTTGGCCGAGTTGCACAGACAGAGAAATGCCCCAGGTTCAGTCCTGCAGCCGGTGTTGGGCTAACTGATCACAGCCACACCAGAGCAACAGGCACGACAACTGGTTTCAGCGCTCCTGGATTAGAGGGCAAAATGGGCCAGGATCCCTGAGCACTGTAGCACTATCTGGGTGTGTGCGGAGACACCAGGCTTTACTATGACACATCGGCAGTTCCAAAGTCTGCCGACATTCGCAATCAAGGCAGCCAGGTCACTTGGCGAAGTTATCGAGGTCCCGAGATGACGACCACCTCGGAAAGTGGTCGCCGCTGTTGGAAAAGGGGAACATTCGCGACATGAGAATGACATGTGACAACTGACATGACCATTAGCTGCCCAATGTTTGGGGTTTTCACTGAGTGGGGACGTTAAATCCAGTCAATAAAATCCCAATTTTTCTAAACCAGCAAGGGGAAGAAACAAGGCAAGTAAAAGGATTTAACTCAAAATTGTTCCTCTGCCAGTTCCTGCCTTCAAGTCAACCGGGGTTATATTGACTTAGTGAAACAGGCAGTAGCCAATTGGCAGCCCCTTTCGCATCAGTCCTGATGTTTTACTTCAAGTCAGGCCAACATAAATAAAAATTGAGAGAGACATGAAGAGGGCTGGGGACTTGGGCATCTCCTGTCTTAAACGATCGCAAAAAAGAACATTCAAACATACGAATTGGGAGCAGGGGGCAGCCTCTCGAGCCTGCTCCACCATTCAATAAGATCATGACTGATCTGATTGTAACCTCAACCACGCATTCTTGGCCCCCCCCCCCCCCACTGTTAATCAAGAATCTATTTAGTTCCGCCGTAAAAATATTCTTTTTGAGGAAGAGAGATCCCCTGGAGAGAAAGGCATTCTCCTCGTCCTGGTCTGAAGTAGGTGACCCCTTCTTTTTAAACAGTGACCCCCCCCCCCCCCCGAGTTCCAGATTCTCCACAAGAGGAAACAGCTTATTCCACATCCACCCGGTCTGTACCCCTCAGAACCTTAAAGGTTTCGATCAAGTTGCCTCTTACTCTTCTAAACTCTTCAAAGTCAAAATAATGCTCATCGACTCCGTGCTGGTTGCCAGCTCCGCAGGGCAATGCCCCACTCTGCCAGCTCCCACGTTATACGGCACCGAGTCTCAATTTCCTGCCCGCTGAAGAGAGGCTACAAATATGTCGCAGCCTGCGACCGTCGAACCCTTGCAACGGACGGCAGCACCTTCAGGGCAGAGAGGAGAGAGACCCGGAACACCCGGCTTCTCCCACTATCCCGGTGGCCGGGCATTTGCACGTGGCAGCGATTGGACACCTCCCACTGTCAAATGGCACCTGGGGACCTGCAGCTCAGCCACAACCACCGGGGCAAAGAGGGCGCGGAGAAGGAACAAAACTGCCATTTTGCCGCTCCTGCCCCAGAACCCGCAGTGTGGAATTGCTTTTGACTTCACACCGGCCCATTTTTACTCGGCACTGATTTATCTTCGCTCGAGCAGATGGAGGCGCAGTGGAGAGTCTCTCAGTGTTCCCTTACGGAGCACTTCTCCCATCTGCTGCATCAGGAACTTTCGAAGGCGCAGCTGCCGGAATTAATGAATTTTAAATGATCATTGCTTGCTGTAAAAGCTACATACATTACTGTTGGTAGGGGGTTTGCCTGAATGTGCTTCAACATTGAGAAGATTAACCCTTCCCGCCCTGAATCTCTCAGGTTAATAATTCTGGGCTGTGCACGAATCAATGGATAGTTTGTTTTCATGCATTAGTTTGTGTCGTCTTCCCTTCATTCCTGAAGACATTAACCGGTGATACAGCCGACATGAAACTATTCATTGTAAACAACACTATTTTAATACCAAATAGATTCGGAACGTCTCAGCTCCTGACACCTTGCTGGAGCGTGACCTCCCAGCTGCTGGCAGCCTGCCACTGGGGCTATTTAACTACAGGAGGCACACTCAAATCGCCTTCTGTCCTCATTGGGCAGCACGGTAGCATTGTGGATAGCACAATTGCTTCACAGCTCCAGGGTCCCAGGTTTGATTCCGGTTTGGGTCACTGTCTGTGCCGTGTCAGCACATCCTCCCTGTGTGTGCGTGGGTTTCCTCCGGGTGCTCCGGTTTCCTCCCAGTCCAAAGATGTGCAGGTTAGGTGGATTGGCCATGATAAATTGCCCTTAGTGTCCAAAATTGCCCTTAGTGTTGGGTGGGATTGCTGGGTTATGGGGATAGGGTGGAGGTGTTGACCTTGGGTAGGGTGCTCTTTCCAAGCGCCGGTGCAGACTCGATGGGCCGAATGGCCTCCTTCTGCACTGTAAATTCTATGATCTATGATATCTAAAAGGTGTTGGTCACTGGATTGTTTGATTTGTGGTTTTCCTGTACAGTGGCCGAATAGGGTGCACCAACTGGTGATCTGGCTGAGATTGGCTGACGCGGTAGAGACTGCCTTAGCAGTGCCCCACCCAAGCATAGGCGTTGCTTGCCCGATCATTGGGGATCATTGGTCGCCTGATACCGGCCTCAGGCACTACAAAGATGGCACAGAATATCAGCTGCGACTCAGTTTGCAACTCATGTGCCTCTGAGTCGCCAATTTCCAGCCCCACTCAGCGACTGTAACACAAAAACCAAGTCTGACAGTCGAGTAGAATACTGGAGGGAGTGTTGCACCATCAGAGGTGACGTCTTTTGGAGGAGATATTAAACCGAGGCCTCCTTCTGCCTGGTGGATGTAAAATGTCCCCTGGCACGCACTGCCTTGAAGTGCGGGGGAGTTACCCCAGTGTCCTGGCCAATTGACATCACCAAAGCAGATTACCTGGCCATTATCACACTGGTGTTTGTGGTAGTTTGCTGCGCACACATTGGCTGCTGTGTTTGTTACATTGCAACAGTGGATACAATTCAAAATGCACATCATTGGCTGTAAAGCACTTCGGGACAGCGAGTGCTCGTAAAAAGCACTGTATAAACATACCCAAGTCTATTGTTTCACAAGGTGTGTACATGTTACTCGAGCTGCCAGCTTGTACGGTCAAGATTCATGTCCTCCTTGCTGGCTGTTTACACCTCTACCCTCCCCTCATCTTCCGACATTCCAGTTCCAGCTTTGCTGGGCCTCAGTCCAATGGAACTGTGCACATGTGAAGGCTAGCGAGTGAGAACATTTTCACAAACCCCTTCCTCCCGACAATCAAAGTTTGTGACTCGGGCTCAATGCGCTGTTGGCGTTTACTTTAATCCAAGGCGTGCGCCTGAGCCGCCTGGCAAACCAGAGGTCACTGGTGTTAAGTAACTCTTGACTGGGGCGGGTTGGGGAGGGGAGGGGAGAGGGGGGGGTTTCAAAGTTCAAAGTGCACTTCTCCAGGCTTACCCTGGTCAAACATTGTACTCAGCATAGGTAAATATTTAAATAGCTTTGATTTGCTATTGGACAGTGAGGTCCTGTTTGCCCCCTCCCCCCCACCCAAACCAGTCAGGGTGCAAGTAATGTTGATAATGCAGTGACAGTCTGGAATGTGTACAAATGCAGATAATCATCCTTTGATCACACAAGACTCCATTCATTTTTCTTCTGCCCCCCCCCGCGCGACCAATCATCAGGTTGGGATACCTGAATTTTAATACAATCGCGATCACTTCACAGGAGAATGTTCAAGTCAGGAGTCCGCAATCCAAGTTATAATCGAAGCAGCAACGGGCCACGGGGCCCCTTGAAACCTTCTACAACAACAGCACCTTTCCATCCCATTCCGGTACCCTTTCTCTCAGCGTATGTTCACGCTCTTTTTTAAATCTTTTTTTGGAGTGTTGCAATCCCAGTTGATGTTAGAACTGGACGGGAAGATCCCAGAATGGAACCCTGGCTCAGAAAACCGTAACTTTTACTTTTTAAAAATAAAGCGTGGAGGGGCAGAGCCACAGGACCACTCATTAATTTTTAACAAGAAAGAAAAACACGTAAACATTGAAGAGTTGGATGATGATACAATAGTCCTATACTCCCTTTAGCTTAACAATTACACCCAGATTTTAGGATTAACACTGATTACAAAGTACATCATAAACTACAATGATCTCATTAACACACAAAGTCCCTTTTTAAAATAATTTTAGAGTACCCAATTTTTTTCCCAATGAAAGGGCAATTTAGCGTGGCCAATCCACCTACCCTGCACATCTTTTGGGTTTCATAGAATTTACAGTGCAGAAGGAGGCCATTCGGCCCATCGAGTCTGCACCGGCTCTTGGAAAGAGCACCCTACCCAAGGTCAACACCGCCACCCCATCCCCATAACCCAGTAACCCCCATCCAACACTAAGGGCAATTTATCATGGCCAATCCACCTAACCTGCACATCTTTGGGTTGTGGGGGTGAAACCCACGCAGACACGGGGGGGGGAAACTCCACACGGACAGTGACCCAGGGTCGGGATTCAAACACGGGTCCTCAGCGCCGTGATGCAGCAGTGCTAACCACTGCGCCGCCATACTGCTCCACAAAGTCCCTTTTCCGCACACATGATGACTGTGGTATGACACACTCCTCTCTGGACCCAAGTCAATGTCTGATTTTCTCCTCCAAATTACCCCAAATGATTGTCACATGAGAGTCTCCAAACATCACTCGCAAAAACATGCTATAAAATCTCTCATAATAAGGTTTTCCTTGGCGGTTTGTATTGCAAAATCCAGTCCAGGTTTTACAAATGACACTTTCAAACAAAGCTTCTGCTCCACTTTTAACAGCTAATCCAGTCCAGGATTCGCAAGCCAAAGACCAACTACTGCTGAAAAGCCGTCAATTTGGTGAAAGAGGACCTCTGGCCAGGCTAAAGCCTACTGGTCTTCCAGAACAAACAGCCGCCCATGTTTGGGGTCTTTGTACTGAGAGACATACCGAAGCCTGGTGCAGTCATCCAAAAGGCTCAGTGGAATGGCCAAGATCTAAAGGCCCATCATTTCCCTTTGTGAGGCCGAATCCAATGTGACATCCTCTCCGACTGAAAGTTGCCACAAAAAAAATGTAGTCAGGAAAAGAGGGCCGTGAAAAGTGGACATCTCAAACAGAGGGCGGAATTCTCCCCCCCCCCCACGGTGGGTGGGAGAATCGCCCGGGTGCCACGCGAGTCCCGCCACGCCGTCCCGACAGCCGCACGCGATTCTCTAACCCGCCCCAAACCGGCGCGAATCATGGCTGACCACTGGGAGAATCGCCGCTTGCCGTTTGTAACAGGAGAGCGGCGATTCTGCAGCCCGCATGGGCCGAGCGGCCTGCCCAACACGACAGATTCCTGCCGGCGCCATCCACACCTGGTCGCTGCCGGCGGGAACAGCGCGGGAATGCTGGGGGGGCGGCCTGTGCGGGGGCGAGGGGGGTTCCTGCACTGGGGGGGGGGGGGCTCAAAAAGGGTCTGGCCCGCAATCGGTGCCCACCAATCGGCGGGCCGGCCTCTCTGAAGGAGGACCTCCTTTCCTCCGCTGCCCCGCAAGATCGATCCGCCATCTTCTTGCGGGGCGGCCGCGGGGAGGACGGCTACCGCGCATGCGCGGGTGACGTCATTTACGCGCCGCCGCTTTTACATGGCGCCAAGGCCCGGCGCGCGTAAATGATGCGGCGCCGCTCCTAGTCCCCTGGGGGCGGGAGAATAGGGGGCTGGGAACGGCCTCCAACGCCAGAGTGAAACACTCCGGTTTTCACTCCGCCGTCGGGACTTCGTCTCCCGATGGGAGAATTGCGTCCAGAATTTCTCTGCGTTGAACAGATTGCAGCAGTGCGAGTAGAAATTGTCCAACTCGGTGCAGGGCAACATTTTGTCAAGTGTAATAATGTGCATAGAGGTGAATGACCCACTGGACCCGCTAACAATGTCAAACGTAAATGTAGCAGACTTTGAAGTGCAACAATTGTATACAGCAATGTCACACTGCTTGAAACAACATACCTCAGAGTGCCTTTGAACTGTGTTGGTGACCTGTAGAGTATGTTTTTGGATTGCATCTATATATTGAAGTTTCAGCCTCGGTAACCAGTTATACTGCAGTCTCAGCACTGAGCGGGGGGGGGGGGATCGCATGGAGACCTATAAAGTTCTAACAGGTCTCGACAGAGTAGATGCAAGAAGGATGCGCCCGATGGTGGGAGTGTCCAGAACCAGGGGTCACAGTCTGAGCAAATGGGGTAGACCATTTAGGACTGGGATGAGGAGAAACGTCTTCATCCAGAGAATGATCAGCCTGTGAAATTTGCTATCACAGAAATCAATTAAGGGTGTGATTCTCCGTTGGCTAAAGCCGGAATTGGGAAATGCGATTGGGCAGAGAATAGGTTCCGATGCCAAAGTCGTGGCAAGTGCCGATTTGATGCCAAATCGCAATTCTCTGTCACCTCGACAGCAACATCAATACATTCTGGAACGCACGTACAGTAGACACCGTTTGCATATCATTAGCAGGCCCAACCCAGTATTCGCCGAAGCCGCCGCGATTCTCCGCCTCCGATAGGCAGGAGGTTGGCGGTGGGGTCGGGGTGGACGGCCGCGGAGCACCATTGCTGCAGCCGGCAAGGCAGCTATGCAGCTGCGCACACCGCTAACAGTTCACTGTGAACCTAGTGCTATGGGTCGTATAGGTCCCCCCCCCTTGGGTGCCTTCTGGACCCAGCCGACTCATCAGCTGTATGGGTGCACTCCAGCACAGTGCCACCTTGCTGGCTGGGATGGTATGTGTGGGGAATGAAGTGTGTGTGCGGCTGCAACTTGTCAGCCTCCCGAATGTCAATCACGGACCCGGCGAATCCCGCACCGTTTTTCATTGGAATGGATTGTGTTCCACCTGGTGCCAGTGCTAGCCCCTCCGCAGTCACTGACTCAGTCCTGGTTCGGCGCCAGTTTTGCTGTCTTGAAAGTCCACAAATCCTGCCCCAGTTCAACACGCTGGTCTCCACGGGGAATCCAGCTCTGTATGTTCAAAGGATATGGGGAGGGGAAGGCAGGATCAGGCGATTGAGTTGGATGATCACAATGAATGGCAGAGCAGGCTCGAAGGGCTGAATGATCAGCTCCTGCTCCTATTTTCACCGTCTCAATGATGTGGAAATGCCAACACTTCAGAGTGAAATCTCTGAGAGAACTCCACCCGATGTGACCTCAGAGATTTCCCTCGAGACAGAGCTGGCTCTGTTCCAGTTTGACACCTCGTGAAGTGGCAATGCTGCATAATGTCAAATTAACTTTGGAAAGACTCCAGGGGATACCGTGGGGTAGAAGAAGAGTGGGCGGGTGGGTAGGAGAATAGGGGGAGGTAGGTGACAGTGTGGTGTTTGCCCATGGACCTGTTTTAAGCCAGGCTGCAGTTATTGAAATGCTTCCTGCCAGGCAGTGCCTCCTGTACAGGAAGAATGTTGAGGTTTTAACCACTGGAGTGGGGAGAGTGGTGGTGTTGTGTGAGCGGTGGGAGGTTCTGCAGAGTTGCAGTTCCACTCAGGAGGTGCGGAAAGAGGATCAGGAGCAAGCAGCCTCGTCCCAAAGAGGCAATGCAACCACATGCTGTTATTGACACTCCTGGGTTTCATATCCATTCCCTGAGGAATCATCCCTTACATGAAAATAAAAGATGTGAGAGCACTCTCTGAGAGCGTGTGTGACGTCAAGGCCGTGCTGAGTGTAAGCCTACTTGTGACACTAATAAAGATTATTATTATTATAGGCTAACATTAACACTGCAATGAAGTTACTGTGAAAAGCCCCCAGTCGCCACATTCCTGCGCCTGTTCGAGTACACGGAGAGAGAATTCAGAATGTGCAAATTATCTAACAGCGGGGCAGCACGGTGGCGTAGTGGTTAGCATTGCTGCCTCACGGCACCGAGGTCCCAGGTTCGATCCCGGCTCTGGGTCACTGTCCGTGTGGAGTTTGCACATTCTCCCCGTGTCTGCGTGGGTTTCTCCCCCACAACCCAAAGATGTGCAGGGTAGGTGGATTGGCCAGGCTAAACTGCCCCTTAATTGGAAAAAATGAATTGGGCACTCTTAAATTTAAAAAAAAAAATTACCTAACAGCACGTCTTTCGGGACTTGTGGGAGGAAACCGGAGCACCCGGAGGAAACCCACGCAGGCACGGGGAGAACGCGCAGACTCCGCACAGACAGTGACCCAAGCCGGGAATCGAGCCTGGGACCCTGGCGCTGTGAAGCAACAGTACTAACCGCTGGGCTCCCGTGCCGCCCTGTCAATCAGAAGCATGTTTAAGGGAGATCTCAGGGATGCCTTTTGTTCAGCTTCGAATCTGGACACGTGGGGCTGTCTTCTGCAGTTATTTTAATGGAAAGGGGGATAAATTCTCTCAATCTGTGAGAGATGGGGAGGACGGCTCGTTTCTCGATGATCCACCACCCACTCGGAAATGGTACTTTGTCGTAATTTCATCGGGAAAATCTGATTATAGAGAAAAGATGGATTTTGGGCCTGTGTGTGATCAGATAACAGCACCAGATTATATTTGTAATTTACGAGACTGTACAGCTAGTTTATATGTTTGAGTGTATATTAATCCAACATAAAGCACAAGATGAATAATTCCTGCTATTGGCTGGTACCATTAAAATATATATTCTTTCATTTAAGAACTGGCGGAATGTTGCCTGAGCTATGTGGTATCACTATGAGGGCAGCACAGTAGCACAGTGGTTAGCACTGTTGCTTCACAGCTCCAGCGTCCCAGGTTCGATTCCCCTCTGGGTCACTGTCTGTGCGGAGTCAGCGCGTTCTCCCCGTGTGTGCGTGGGTTTCCTCCGGGTGCTCCGGTTTCCTCCCACAGTCCAAAAATGTGCAGATTAGGTGGATTGGCCATGATAAAGTGCTCTTAGTGTCCAAAAAGAGGTGAGGTGGGGTTGCAGGGATAGGGTGGAGGCATGGGCTTGGGTAGGGTGTTCTTTCCAAGAGCCGGTGCAGACTCCTTCTGCAATGTGAATTCTATGATTCAAACCGGCAGATGACAAAAGAACAGAATCAAAATGGGCGGGGGCAGAGTTCACAGCCTGAAGTCGTCGAACTCAATGTTGGGTCCAGAAGGCTGTAGGGGTCTAATCGCCAAGACGAGACGCTGCTCCTTGGCTTCACTGGAATATTTAGCAAGCTAAGGACAGAGATGAGAGACACACAACTTCCTGTTGAACGTGTGATTTACTTACTCTTCTTTCAATTTTAATGATGTGGAGATGCCGGTGTCGGACTGGGGTGAGCACAGTAAGAAGTCTTACAACACCAGGTTAAAGTCCAACTGGTTTGTTTCGATACAACTAGCTTTCGGAGCGCAGCTCCTTCCTCAGGTGACTTCAATTTTAATATACAATATTCGCTGTTCACAATGTGGCCTTTGCTACTTTGGTGTGACCAAGTGCAAACTGGGTGATCACGTTGCAGAAAGCCCCCTTTCAGTCCACAGCATGACCCCAAACCTCACGGAGCCGGTCACTTTAATTATCCGCCCCACTCTCTCTCTGACTTCCTACGCTGCAATGTAGCTCGGGGGCGTTTGAGGAACAGCACGGTGGGGGGGGACATGACAGTCAGGACCAAACGATCCCGCCACCGACCAGTGGCGAGCTGTCTCTGCCACCGCCAATGGAAGACGCATTCACAATGCGGACCAACGGGATGATCATCAATCTGCAAATCTTTCCAACCGGCCTACGGAGGGTGGTACAGTTAGGGCGGACTTCCGGTTCAGCCAGGACGGAGGAGGGCGCAGTGCAACGGCCTCCCCCCACATTACAAAATCTCCGCCGCAAGCTCCTGCCACAAACCCCCTTGACAAGCATTCTGAGACACTGCAAGAGAGAGCAGCATTGTATGGGCAGCATTCACAAGTCATCCATCAAGGACAAGGGCCTGTGAAGTTTAGAAAACCCTTCAATTCCGTCCAAACATTACTTGCTGGCAGTGTGAGGGAAATGTTGCAGGCATTACTTACTTTGCTTACAAGGGACAGAACCATAAATTAGAACAAAGAGGAAGAATGTTTTCTAATTGATGTCAATGTGGGGGGGTCATTTTTTTTTTTACATGTATCCTGGTCTCCAGTGTCAGAGTGCCGGTAAACTCCAAGAGATCTTAAATTATGGGCTGTCACTCATCATGCAGAAGTGCGCATAGTGCTGATACATACACAGGCAGGCAATCATCTTCAGAGGCCACATTACATTTTAATGACCCGTAAGAGTTTTGTTTTTTAAAATTCCATTCAGGATTCCTGTTCCTTGAATTACAAATTTTGAATCGCAATGTATTTAATTTTCTTCCTTTCGTGATCTGATTCTGCTCTTTTAAGATCACCACTTTCTTTGCCTTTTCCCGAACTCTTTCAATAATCTGCTCCCTTTTCCCACGTGGCCGTCCTACCTCCCGTCGTTCAAAACTGGAAGAGCACTGGGGTGAATGGGATCGCCGAGTCACAGGCAAGTACCGACGCTGGTCGCCACTGGGGTTTTAATCTGCTTTTTATTCCCCGGTTAAGCGCACTGGTATTAGTGAGGTGATTGACGGGGCGATGCAAACAGCAGTAAAACTCTGTCTGATGACTGGTGAGTGCGCTTGTTATAACCTTCCACCCCACCCTACTGGCAGCGATTTCCACATTGCCTAAGCTGCTTGAGGCCATGATCTCTTGTGTGTGTGAAAGAGTGTGTGTGTGTGTGTGCATGCACGAGAGTGCATGTGTGCGTGTGAGAGAGAGAGAGAAGGGCTTGATCGAAGGGGAATATTTCGGTCTCAACAAAAGACCGTGGGTGTGATGTTGAGAGTGCAGAGACTCCTGGAACCTTGGCCTTGGCTCATCTGTGTGGATTGATGCCGTGCCCACACCCTGCATAGTGCATACCACGGCAAAGGAGCTCCACGGGATTAAAAATATTTTTGAGCCGTGTCGCATGAGAGAGGCAGCCAAGTGTGGTCTCCGTGAACGACAGCAGGGGGCAGCTCTCTTCTGAAGCAGAGCTGTACAGGCAGACCTGCACTCAATAATCTACAGAATAAAAGGTGATTGGGGCGAGTGCCTCTCTCTCCCACCCAACCTGCGCTTTAGTCCCACCTCCCGCCCTAGCTGACATGGTCACTGTTCAAATCTGGAAGCCAGCTGGCTATTTGACCATGGGGTGCATCGCAGTTCAATTCTCTTTTTTTTTAATTTAGAGTACCCAATTATTTTTTTTCCAATTAAGGGGCAATTTGGCGTGGCCAATCTACCTAACCTGCACATGTTTGGGTTGTGGGGGTGAAACTCACGCAGACACGGGGAGAATGTGCAAACTCCACACAGACAGTGACCCTGGGCTGGGATTCGAACCCGGGTCCTCGGCGCTGTAGTCCCAGTGCTAACCACTGCGCCACGTGCCGATCGCAGTTCAATTCTGTCCTGAACTGGGGCAAAATTCTCCAGTATCGGCGCGATGTCCGGCGACTGTCGCCCAAAATGGCGCAAATCAGTCGGGCATCGCGCCACCCCAAAGGTGTGGAATGCTCCGCATCTTTGGGGGCCGAGCCCAACCTTAAGGGGCTAGGCCCGCGCCGGACGGATTTCCGCCCCGCCAGCTGCCGGAAAAGGCCTTTGGTGCCCCGCCAGCTGGCGCGGAAATGACATCTCCGGGCGGCGCATGCGCGGGAGCGGCCGCTGACGGCATTCCCGTGCATGCGCAGTGGAGGGAGTCGCTTCCGCCTCCGCCATGGTGGAGACCGTGGCGAATGCAGAAGGGAAAGAGTGCCCCCACGGCACAGGCCCGCACGTGGATCGGTGGGCCCCGATCGCGGGCCAGGCCGCCGTGGGGGCACCCCCTGGGGCCAGATCGCCCCGCGCCCCCCCCAGGAACCCGGAGCCCGCCCGCGCCGCCTTGTCCCGCCGGTAAGGTAGGTGGTTTAATTTACGCCGGCGGGACAGGCATTTTAGCGGCGGGACTTCGGCCCATCCGGGCCGGAGAATTGCGGGGGGGGTGGGGGGGGGGGCGCCAACCGGCGCGGCGCGATTCCCGCACCCGCCGAATATCCGGTGGTGGAGAATTCGGCAACCGGCGGGGGCGGGATTCACGCCAGCCCCCGGCGATTCTCCGACCCAGCGGGGGGTCGGAGAATCTCGCCCCTGATGTCTACTCGTGCTCACGTTCCAGCAGGGGTCGCTGAAGAGCAATATGAGCAAGAAACATCCTGTGTTCCCTCCTCCTTAGCTCTTGGGTGCCAGCGCTAATTGTGGATCGCCCATCGCTGCCAAGATTGAGAGCAACAAAGGCACAATAGGCAGGGATTCAAACCAGTGACATTCTGGTCTCAGTAGCTCGGTGTTAAGCCGGCCGTGTGCAAAAGGGTGGGTTCAAGGCTGCAACATACTTCAATTTGGAAGATGACATGAACTGCAAGAGCAAACAGTTTAGAATCACATGAGGAAAGAGAGATAAAGGTGCAGATTTCCAGCACATTATACATCTTCAGGATGTTTTTTCACAGCCAGCTAATTCCCTTTGAAGTACAATTGCTGTAAGTGCTTAAGCAAACACTGCAGCCAATATGCGCACAGCATTGGTCCGAGAAATATCAAACACGATAAAGTGCCAGATTCTTGGCGGAGGGACTGAATGTTGACCATTCTTGGCTCTTCTTCAAAATATGTCAAGGGATCTTTGACATCCTGTCGAGCTGACGAACCGGGCCCAACTTTGACATTCCGTCTGTACACGGGCTTTCTGACAGTGCAGGATTCCCTCTCAGTGCCACACTGCAATATCAACCGAGGTCATGTCCTCCAGACCAAAGTTAGACCCGAACTCACCAACAAAGACAAAACAGCCAACTGGGGCCTACATGATGGGTCCAACACTGGAGCCACCCATTCTGCAATGGAAATCTCCACAGAGCAAGTAACTTTTAATCACAAACGTGCAGTTTTATTCACTCGGAAAGAAGTGCCGGGCGGGATTCTCCTATTCGGCGGCAGAGTGAATGGGCCGCTGGGAGTACCGATTCTGGCCCCTACAGGGGACCAGCACGGCGCTGGAGCGGTTCACACCGCCTCCCAACCCGGCGTGAACTGGGCGCCGCGGGATCCGCACACGCACAACGGCGCCAACCCGCGCATGCACGGCAGCCTCCCTCAGCGCGCCAGCCCCGACGCAACATGGCACGGGGGTTCAGGGACCGTCGCGCAAGAAAATAGGCCCGGGGAGCGAGAGGCCAGCCCGCCGGTCGGTGGGCCCCAATCGCAGGCCAGGCCCCATCGGAGGTCCCCCCCGGGCTGGGAGAATCCCGCCCGCCACCTCTGAAAGCACCCCCACCCAACCGACCGCTGTTCCCCAGCCAACCTCTTTCCAATTGGGAACCGCCAGTCCATGGCGATAAAGCAGACAAAACCAATTGGAACGTTGAGGCGATTGCGATGCATTTAAGGGGAAGCTGGATAAATCCAGGGAAAGGACTGAGAGAATATCCCAATAGGGTGAGGTGCGAGTGGGAGGGGTCCCATGTGAACTAGGAATAGTTGGGCTGAATGGTCTGTGTGTGTTTTTTTTTTAAATGTGCCGCAGTTTCTATGCACATCTGTGCAAAATCTCACAATGGGTAAGAATCCTGTTCAAGCCGGGTGCAAGATTATAAAATAAGATTGTGTCAGACAGCTGACCTAATTTCAAGCACAATGGATGATTTTGTTTGGGGCCTTTCATTTCCCCTTGGCTGTGTTGAGAAAACATTCAACCCAAACCATACAACTTCCTGAACAGCACAGAGGCACACAACCAAAGTCTGGTACTTCCTCGCTGAGGGCTTCAAGCTGCCGTCAGAACTTTCCTCAGATCAGAGGTCGTCTCCGGACGCTCCTGGTCAATGCCTAGTGCGCGTGTATCTCAAAGCAGGCGGCCGGACCGCGTCCGACCCTCAGTCTAACAGAAATCTTATCCTAATCGGATAAATAGAAACTAGTGAGGCACTTTGACAAGCCCTTTTGTTCAAGTGGTAATAAACAAACGGTCGGCTAACAGCTTTTATCGGTTGCCATTTAATAGATTAAAAATGAGCAGTTACTTCAGGGCAAAGTGTGCACTCTGGTACTAGTGGCATCATTTGTAAAAGCCGTGGGTGTGACCTTCACACCTGTGCTAATTTTGACACTAAGTACTGAGCACCATAAACACTTAACTCTGCTTAAATCCCAACAGAAAGGTTTTTAATTCAGCGCGACTAAAAAGTGGCAAAGTCATCAGAAGGATTAAAACCAGTAGGGTTTGCGTCCATTTGGTATCGTCGATGTCAACAAGATACATCTCCTTATCATTTGGACGGAAACTGATGTAGGTTAAGTGGGAATATTGGCTACTGTATCCATAATTAAGGTGGTCTCTTGTTCCCCCCCCCCCTATGCAACAGTGTCAAGGGGAGCGAAAATTTGTTGTCCTGCGGTTGCAACCTCCCTCCCAAAAACAGATCATTCCATGTTAATGCCCATGATACACGAGGTGAACAGACAGCACGAGAGGGCCTTGGTCTCCCCCACACTTCAGCAAAACTGCTCCTGTGACAATAATAACCAAAGGAGCCATTGAAGGTAATTACTGCAAATTAGTAAAAATGGCATTTACTATTATTTATGTTGTGTTTGTGGTTCTTAAGCCTACACCACCGTTCCCCTTTAATTAAGGGCACAAGATTAATATTGGCTTGTGGAATTAATCCTTTCATCATCTTTGGCATAGCTGTCAGTTTCTCCACCACACTAAAGGTCACAACTGCTGGCAGCTTTAGTGGTTGTTCTGGCTTCGCAGCCGTGCCAGCATCAATTGGCTATTTTCGCTCAGTTTTGGGCAGCCCAAATGGGTCAGCCCGACAATGCTTAGTGACCAGCTGCTCGCAGGAGAGGAGTGGCAAAGCAACATTTCAGGAAACTCGCAATTCCCCCCCCCCGCACAAAAACAATCGGTCACGGCTACTGCCTGACGGGGAGGAGCTGCTTGGCATGTGGGCTCCCCCCCCCATCCTTCTGATCAACAAAGTTGCAAAAAGATGGCAACAATCTGAATTAGTCCAAGGTGGAACGACGACAACTTGCATTCACATTTACCACATTATGTAATGCAGTGGATCGCCCCACGCCGATTCGCAGGAGCGAGCGCTAACAAACACAACTGGTGGGCAGCACGGTGGCGCAGTGGGTTAGCTCTGCTGCCTCACGGCGCCGAGGTCCCAAGTTCGATCCCGGCTCTGGGTCACTGTCCGTGTGGAGTTTGCACATTCTCCCCGTGTTTGCGTGGGTTTCGCCCCCACAACCCAAAGATGTGCAGGGTAGGTGGATTGGCCTCGCTAAATTGCCCCTTAATTGGAAAAAAATGAATTGGGTACTCTGAATTTATTTAAAAAAGAACAAACACAACTGGATACTGAAGTCACCAGAGGCAGTGCGAGGACAGGTGACTCAACACCGGAGTTTATTGCGAGGGGTAGCGAGTATAAAAGTAGGAATATATCAAGACTGCATCGGGAGTATTGCATGCGGTTTTACTTAAAGGGGGGGGTGAATTACATTGGAAGCAGTTCAGAGAAGGTCCACTCGACTGACGCTTGTGAGGAAGAGGTAGTCTTATGGGTAGGATGGTAGCCGTTGGCCCGATAACCATTGGAATTTAGAAGAATAAAAGATGATCCCTTTGAAATATATAAAATCCTGAGGGGACGCTGTGAGGGCGTTGCCAGTTGAGGGGGGGGGGGGGGGGGTCTAGAACTAGGGGACAGAGTGGAAATATTTGGCGTCTCCCCATTGGAGACTGAGATTTTTCTCTCCGAGGGTCATTCGTCTGTGGAAAGTTGGGTCATTGAGTTTATTCTGAAGTCAAGCAGGTTTTTGATGGACGAGGGAAGAAGAGTTTTGAGGGGGAAACAGGAAGTGGAGATGCGGCCACAAAGAGATCAGTTCTGGTTCGATCAACTCAGATTATTGGCACCTTTTTGCAAATTGTCGCTCAATTTGCAGCAGGCTCGAGGGCCGAACGGCCCACTCGTACTCCAAGTTCTTGTGCTTGAGCAAAGATGTAGGGTTTAAATGGGTGTCAGGAAGTAGAGAACTTTAGTGTGCGAATTCCCGGGCTTAGGGCCTAAGTGAAGGCAGAGTCACCAATGGTGGTGCAATATAAATCATAGATGTATAAGAGGATGGAGCAGGGCGATCTCAGAGCGCAGTAGAGGTGGAGGAGGTCAGAGAGAGCAGACTAGGAACAGCACAATGAATAGTTGCAGTGTTGCTTTGCTCTATGAGGTCCACCAAAATGGAAGTGAGAGAGATGGAGAGAAAAAAAACCTTTTATCTCTCTCAACTTCCTATCCTATTAGGTGTGTACATTAAAACAATGGAAAGTCAATGAACCATTAGCAAAGCCATTGGTGAGTGGCAATGCTGAGATCAGGAGGGATGGAGGGAGCTGACTTTGTTGAGAACTTTAAACAGTAAAGCTCCGAGTAAATAAATGACTGAATAATACAATGAGTTTCTGAGCGGTTGAATATTCCAACACCAGTGTGTATCCTCCGTCAATACCATCTATAGAATGAGACTGAGCTGGATTGTAACAGCGATCTCAAAGGTGAAGTTGAGTTAACCCATCACCCCACCCAGGCTTTGCTTTCAAAGGCTGAAAGAATGAGGGATCATTTCCAACTTTGGCAAGAAGTGAAGAAAAAAAACAAGTAAAGAGTAACACACCCTCCATGTCCTTATAACGTCCCAAAGCACCCGACATGCCAAAAAACTGCCTTTTCAGGTTCAGTCACTATTGTAATGTAAGAAATGCAGAAGCCAAATTGCACATTCCAAACTGCCACAAACCCCCTCGAGGCAATGGCCAACTTATCGGTTTAACAGATGTTGGTTGAGGAATAAACATTGCCCAGGACCAACGTGCCCTCGATTGTATTTCACTTTGTGCAGCCTGTTTATTGGACTGTGGTGGTGGGACATTAAAGATTGCTGCTCGTCCAGAGAGCCGAGGGGGAACCTTGCCGGGATTCTCCTGTCCTGCTTCGAAATAGCGGCAGGAGATCTTTTACGCCCACCTGAGGAGGACAGAAGGGGGCTTCTGTTTTAAAAGCTCATCTGAGTGGGCAGCACCTGAGGCTGGAAGCGTCTGGATTTGTGTGGGTTGCACAATCTATAGCCTAACTGGAACCAGCCACTCTTTGCCATTTGTTACACAGGAACCCTTCACTCTTCACAGCTCATCTTCCCTTGGTGAATAATGTTCCTTTAGTTAGGCACTTTTCTCTTGCACTAGTCTTCATTCCGATACCCAAGGTTTTAGGCAGAAACATAGGATCGGATTTTCCGGCCATGCCCACCGGTGGGATCATCTGGCCCCGCTGGCGGTAGAGGGTGCTGACCAAGGGAAACCCCATCAACTGGAAGTTCCTGCCGCCGATCATGGCGTGCCACCTCGCACCATCGCAAAATGCACCGCAGGGTGGAAACACCGGCCCATCAAATCACCATTGGCACATTCCGGGGGGGGGGGTATTAATTTTCAAACATTCTGGGCAAGGTTCAGCACCAGTTGAGTACAAAACCTGTAACATGAAATCAAAATATGGCAATAGTGTCCTCAATTAGGGTCTGCTGGATGTTACTGCTCGTTTTAGACGAATCATCAGCTCCTATAGCTCAATGCTAAGAATCAAGCCATCATCGTCTATCCCACCCACAAGTTTTGCTAGCTTGACAAATTTGCCCCCCTCCCCAGCCTTTCTTGCTGGTGTAAACCGGACTCTTCACAGCCACCTTGTCCTCTCTGGCACTCAGCATAACAGCAGATCCCATCCCCTCTCCATTGCAAAGGCTCTGGTCTTCAACACTGACGGTCTCCATCTCGAAAACTCTCACACACAGGCTTGATCACGAGGCCAATCCACCTACCCTACACCTAGACATGGACATAGACATAGAACATACAGTGCAGAAAGAGGCCATTTGGCCCATCGAGATCACGCCGACCCACTTAAGCCCTCACTTCCACCCTATCCCCGTAACCCAATAACCCCTCCTAACGCTTTTGGACTCCAAGGGCAATTTAGCATGGCCAATCCACCCACCCTGCACCTCTTTGGGATGTGGGGGCGAAACCCACGCAAACACGGGGAGGATGGGCAAACTCCACACGGACAGTGACCCAGAGCCGAGATCGAACCTGGGACCTCGGCACCGTGAGGCTGCAGTGCTAACCACTGCGCCACCGTGCTGCCCACTAAATTGTCTACTTGAATGTCAGTGGGTGCATTTCTGATTCTCGCATCCGTCCGCTGACTGAAATATTGCGCGAGTATGCAATGTTGTCTGGACGCGCGCCCGCCCAAGCATCGTAATATTTTGCGTTAAGCTCCGCTCGCTAGTCTCCCATCATAAACTCCAGCGTGTGGCAAGCTCGGCTGCACAAACCCGTCTTGCATCAAGTGCTGGGCACCCATCGACACATGTCCACACTGACCGACTACCCATATGGCCAGCGTCCTACATTTAAAATCTGCATCCTCATATTTCATTGGCTCCCCGGCTTCACCTCATCATAACTCGACGACCACTACCAAGCCTGCACTGTGCACACTGCATTCTGCTGATTGTGCCCTCCCCGAGTCAATCGCCTCCCTCAGTCCCAACACTGTCAAGTGAGGCCTTCACCAACTTGGGTACTACCCTCCCAGAGTCTCTCTCTCTGTTCAATTAATCGCCTCAAAATCCGTCTCTTCTACTGAGATTTTTGTTACCCCTGCAAATCCATCCTTTCTAATCTCAAAGTCCGCTTTTCATACAATTATGAACAAAAGGGATATTTTTTACATTAAAGGTGCAAGCTGCCGTCCTCTGCTGCCCAAATTATAAAACATATTAGTCAGACAAATGCCCCCGATTAATGCCCCAGTCCTTTGTGTGCCTTTCTTCAATTCCACAGACAGCCCTTCAGCCAACACATTATTCTGTTTCTCCCAGAACCAGTTGAGCCAATTGAGACAGAAAATGAAATCTTCGCTCGTGAGCTATTTACTTAGGACACAGATCTCAGATCGGCAGCCCACGGGGTCAGCGCCAAGCTCCCGGGGCAGTTTGTGACTCATGACACTGCCGCTTGACAGGAAATGAAGTATGTGGGTGCAGCCTTGTGAACTGGTAACTGCACTTGTGTTGAGGCTTAACAGAGCTTTAGCAGATCTTGAGGATTGCGTGCTCCCAGGCATGATAACACTGTCAAAAAAGTCTTCTCAGGGCCACTGAGGAATGGGAGGGTCAAAGCCCACCAACTTCGGCAACGAGGAAAAAAAATTGCACTACTAAATTCATCTAATGACGGGCTTGGCAGAGTGAGCTCCGCACAGAGCTCTTGGCTTAGCTGCCCTTGACTGAAGCTGCCACAATCATAATCATTTCTCACTGTCCTGCCTGCGTAGCTTAGTGCTGATTACAGAGCCCCACTGAGGATTACATCCAGACAAATGTCATGCTCAACAGACTCAGGCACTAAGTCTTGACCTGTGTCCCGTTGCCGTGACAACGCTGCGGGTCCTGCTGCGGCTTTGTTTCTACGAGCCGGGGTAAATCTGCTCCAGCTCCTGGAGGGAGAAAGAATTTGAGGCAATAATGTTTACGGTTTGCAACAACAACAGAGCAAATTCCTCAGGGCTGCCCTGTGCGTTTCCAAAGGCAATCCGGGGATCTTTCACCCTCCTGCAATGTCTCCACGACGTCTTAAATTTCCCATGGACGTCGCGCCGTCGTTTATAACCTGAGCCACACCAAGAAGGAATGTGCAACATGGTTTGTGTACACTGCAAGAAAAAAACGAAAATCTCGCACTTGCTCAGCGTCATGAATTTTGTTTCCCCAATTAAGGGGCAGTTTACATAGGCATAGCAGTGCAGAAGGAGGCCATTCGGCCCATCGAGTCTGCACCGACTCACTTTAAGCCCTCACTTCCACCCTATCCCCGTAACCCAATAACCCCTCGTTACATTTTTTTGGGACACTAAAGGCAATTTAGCATGGCCAATCCACCTAACCTGCACGACTTTGGACTGTGGGAGGAAACCGGGGCACCCGGAGGAAACCCACGCAGACACCTGGAGAACGCGCAGACTCCGCACAGACAGCCGGTATTCAAACCTGAGACCCTGGCGTTGTCAAGTCACAGTGCTAACCACTGAGCTACCGTGCTGCCCATGTGCGGCCATTCCACCTCCCCCGCTCATCTTTTTGGGTTGTGGCTGCTGGGAAGAGCCAGCAATCCTGGCCAATTGCACATTCCCATGGTCAGAGGAGGCCAGCGAAGTACGGCAGTGTGAATGCCCTGACTCAGGGCACGAGATCTCAGAACATCTCGAACCGACTGGTCGTACCTGCTCTGCAGCGTCGATGCCACCGGGGAGATTGCCCGCGGAGATTGTTCTCAATTGCCGATTGCCCGTTAAATGACAAGAAAAAACGGCTTGTTGTCATCGGGCCTGTGAGCCTCACCTCCAGGGTGTCAAGGCTGCGCATGGCCATACCCGTGGCTGCAGGCTGATTTGAACTGACTGTACAATCGGCTACAGTGGGAGGGGCCTGAGGGAGGAATTGGGCAAGTGAATTACAAGTGAATTGGGCAAGTATTGGTTACTCAGCCTACTGATTTCCATGGGTTGCAGTTTCCAATAGCCCGTGGCATTACTGTGTACAGAATCACCGCAGTTAAACCAAAATCCTTATAATAATAATCTTTATTAGTGTCACAAGTAGGCTTACATTAACACTGCAATGAAATTACTGTGAAAATCCCCTAGTTGCCACATTCCGGCGCCTGTTCGGGTACACAGAGGGAGAATTCAGAATGTCTTTCGGGACTTGTGGGAGGAAACCGGGGCACCCGGAGGAAATCCACGCAAACACGGGGAGAACGTGCAGACTCCGCACAGACACTGACCCAAGCCAGGAATCGAACCCGGGACCCTGGAGCTGTGAAGCAACAGCGCTAACCACTGTGCTACAGCGCTGCCCACAACCCCACAGTCAACAACAACCCGTTTTCATAATGCCCCTCCAACTTAGCAAAATGTTTGCAAGGAACAGGCTTCATGAAGCTGCCCAGCTCTCCCTCACCTTTTTGAGTCCCCCCCCCCCCCCGCTTTCTTTGTATGAATTATCCGGAGTCATTCTTGAATTAAAGGTACAATGTCGATGTTGCCGTGCCACACTGGGGTGGTGGAAGAAGGGGGACAGAGCAACCCAGTTACCCAGAGTAACCCAGGCTCTTAAACACATCCATAAACTTCAAAATGTAAGTAAAACCTTCGGTGATCAAATCCTTTTGTCCTATGCCTCTGGCATTCCAACTTTCCTGGCTGAGATTTCAGCTGCATTTGGAACTGCTGTAACCCCACAACAACCCGTCTCAGAGCAGCATCAAGGCCGCCGTTTGCTACTCATCTCGAACTGCCCCCGAGGGTGACGGCGGCCAGGCGACATTTCGAACTGCCGCGGTTCACGCGGTGTAGGTACACCCATCGTGCTGATAGGGAGGGAATTCCAGCTTTCTGACTCCGCGACAGTGATACCGTTCCAAAGGTGGCGTGCGGCCGGGAGCGGGTTTTGCAGGCGGTGCCGTTCCCACGTGGTCTGCTGCCCTTGAGCATCCAGTCGGTGGAGATTGTGGGTGTGGAAGAAGGTCGCTTCTGCAAATTGCTGCAGTGCCCCATGTTTCTGGACAAAGTTGACACCAGGCCGCCAGCAGGGGATAGGAGAAGAGGGTGGCTGAAAGTCAAACGGGATTTCGAGGAGAATCTTGAAGGAGAGAGGACGGGAAGCAGAGATCTCCAGAACTGCGGGCAGAGGTGGCTGAGGTCATGACCACCGATGTCGGGCTTTAGGGAAATAAACCAGGTTCTTCAAAGTATTGCTTTGATCGAAGGAGAATGAAGCCCGATAGGTATTGGTATCGTCCACCCACGGCCAAACCAGCGGTGTGCTGAATAGCTTCAAATCCGCTCACCTTGGACTTGAGGGAGTGAAAGGTGCTATCCAAATGCAACTTCATTCCTCGAGAACCCTTTTCACCTCAGTGCTTCCTTTCATATCTTCCAGTTATACAGCTGCCTGCCCTGCCCTGCTCTGCACACAGCCGAGGTGCCTGCTGTGCCTTGATTATCAGCAAGCAAGCATGCATTTATATCACCCGTATAAGTGACACTCATGTAACACGATGACTGACAGGATTTACAGACCCTCAAGAGGCCTCTTGGCATGAAGCCCTATCCACCAAACAGTCTGTTACACAAACACCCACTGGGGATTAAACGCTCCTTTAAAAAAAAACATATCTCTTCTCAAGGTGCCAAAAAGCTTAAGTTATCATCACTGATGTGTCAGCGCAGCTTTACAGTTTGTGGTTTGGCAGGAGCCGCCACACAGGCCATGTGTTGACTTCCAAAGAGACTCTTACATCTCAAGCAGCTCCCGACACACCCCGAAACACTTAAAGCACGCAGGAACATGACAGGTGCGACGTTGGCAACACGCCAACCGTCGAGGGGAAACACATTTGACGCTCTTGAAGCAATTGTCCCAGAGGGGGTTGGTTGTTGAATGCTGCCTCCTTGTGAATTATTGCAGCTCTACCTCTCCATAAGCTGCACTCAACATCGAACATTCCCTTTACTCGCAGACGATAACCACCCACTGTCCTCTCTCTACCACCACCACACTCACAACACCCCCCCCCACACACACACCCTCCCACACACACACCTCCCAAAACCCCCCCCACACACACCCTCCCCCCACCCCCCAAACACACACTCCCAAACATCCCACACACACCCTCCCCCACCACCCCCAAACACACACACCCTCCCAAACCCCCCACACACACCCTCCCCCCCACCCCCAAACACACACACTCCCAAACCTCCCCACACGCACCCTCTCCCCACACACACACACCCTCCCAAACCCCCCACACACACACACCATCCCCCACAACCCCCGCAAACACACACCCTCCCAAACCCCCCCACACACACACCCTCCCCCCACCCCCAAACACACACTCCCAAACATCCCACACACACCCTCCCCCACCACCCCCAAACACACACACCCTCCCAAACCCCCCACACACACCCTCCCCCAACCCCCAAACACACACACTCCCAAACCTCCCCACACACACCCTCGCCCCACACACACACACCCTCCCAAACCCCCCACACACACACCCTCCCCCACAACCCCCGCAAACACACACCCTCCCAAACCCCCCACACGCACACTCCCCCACCCCCAAACACACACACCCTCAAAAACCTCCCACACACACCCTCCCCCCACCCCCAAACACACATACCCTCCCAAACCCCCCCACACGCACACTCCCCCACCCCCAAACACACACCCTCAAAAAACCTCCCCCACACACACCCTCCCCCCACCCCCAAACACACACACCCTCCCAAACCCCCCCCCACACACACCCACGTCCCCACCCCCAAACACACACACTCCCAAACCTCCAACACACACCCTCCCCCCCACCCCCCCAAACACACACCCTCCCAAACCCCCCCACACACACACCCTCCCCCCACCCCCAAACACACAACCCCCAAAAAAACCACCCCATCCCCCAAACACACCCTCCCAAACCCCCCACAGACACTCCCCTCCCCCACCCAAACACACACACCCTCCCAAACCCCCAACACACACACTCTCCTCCCCATCCCCCCAAACACACACACCCTCCCAAACCCCCTGCACACACACCCTCCCCCACACACCCTCCAAACCCCCCGCGCACACACCCTCTGCTCCACACATCCAAACACACACACACTCCCAAAAAAAACCACCCCACTCCCCCCAACACACACACCTTCTCAAACCCACCCCCACACACACCCTCCCCCCACCCCCCGCACACAAAACCTCCCCAAAAACCCCACACCCTTCCCCCACACACACCCTCCCCCCCACACCCCAACACACACCCTCCCAAACAAAAACCCGCACACACCCTCCCCTCCCCCCAAACACACACCCCTCCCAAAACCCTCTCACACACACCCTCCCCCACCCCCCCCCCAACACACACCCTCCCCTACACACCCAAACACCCACCCCCCAAACACACACACCTTCCCAAAAAACACCCCCACCCCCCCCAACACACACACCCTCCCAAAACACCCCCCACACACCCTCCCCCCCAAACACACACACCCTCCCAAAAAAACACACACACCCTCCCCCCCACACACCCAACACACACACCCTCCCCACAAAAAGCCACCCCACCCACCAAACACACACACCCTCCCAAACCCCCCCACACACACCCTCCCCCACCCCCAAACACACACACCCTCCTAAAACCCCCACACAAACCCTCCTAAAACCCCCACACACAGCCTCCCCCCACCACACACCCAAACACACACACCCTCCAAAAAAAAACTCACCCCACCCCCCAAACACACACACCCTCCCAAACCCCCCACACACACCCTCCCCCACCACACACCCAAACACACACACCCTCCAAAAAAAAACTCACCCCACCCCCCAAACACACACACCCTCCCCAAAAAAAGCCACCCCACCCACCAAACACACACACCCTCCCAAACCCCCCGCGCACACAACCTCCCAACAAAAAAACCACACACACCCTCCCCCCACACACCCACCCTCTCCTTACACACCCAAACACACACCCTCCCAAAAAAAAACCCGCACACACCCTCCCCTCCCCCAAACACACACCCTCCCAAAACCCTCCCACACACACCCTCCCCCCCCACCCCCAAAAAAAAGCCACACACACCCTCCCCAAACCCCCCCCACCCTCCAAACACACACACCCTCCCAAACCCCCTCCCCACACACCCTCCCCTCCCCCCAAACACACACACCCTCCCAAACCCCCCCCCCACACCCTCCCCCCCCCCAAACACACACACCCTCCCAAACCCCCCCCCCACACCCTCCCCCCAAACACACACACCCTCCCAAAATCCCCACACACACACCCTCCCCCCCACACACCCAAACACACACACCCTCCAAAAAAAAAACCACACCACCCCCCAAACACACACTCCCTCCCAAAAATCCCCCACACACACCCCTCCCCCACCCCCAAACACACACACCCTCCCAAACCTCCCACACATACACACCGTCCCCCCACACGCCCCCTCACAAAAAAAAAACCCCACCCCCCCAAACACACACCCCCCACCCCCCCAAACACACACACACTCCCAAAACCCCCACACACACCCTCCCCTCCCCCCAAACAAACACACACCCTCCCCCACCCCCAAACACACACACCCTCCCAAACCTCCCACACATACACCGTCCCCCCACACCCCCTCACAAAAAAACCCACCCCACCCCCCCAAACACCCCCCCCACCCCCCCAAACACACACACCCTCCCAAAACCCCCACACACACACCCTCCCAACACCCCCCAAACACACACACCCGATACACCCTCCCACACACACACCCTCCCAAACCCCCCACATCCCAAACACACACACAGACACTATTACTCCCACACTTTACACAATAATACACACATACACAATTACACACACAGCCAATTACACGCGTACACAATTATACAATACAGAATTACACACACACACACTCCTGGTCAGAACTGCATTGAGCTATTCGCCGTGATTAAGTTGGTAAGATGCCCCCTAAACATGCACAAACATCACACGTCGGCTCATGTTGCAAGGCTGGTGCTTAACCCAACTGTTGATTTGAAACTTCATCTCATGACTCACTCGTGCAGCCTCACAAACACTGCATCCAGCAGATCACTATCAGCCCAGTCTGTCGGTGCGTCACCAACACCGCTCTAAACTAACCAACTTTCCAGGAGTTCCTGATAAGATTACAAGCTTTTAACCTCAAGCCTGCAGACCATAGCAAGTGTCTGCTTTCCCCATGACCCACTTCCTGTTACGGGCAATTACCTGCTCTGAATGAATTCCAATCGCTCCCACACATACCTTCAGGAGGTGCTGAATTTCACAAAGCAATCAGCAGCACCCAAGTGATGGTCATTAGTCTGACTGAACTCTTCAAGTTAATGTTTGCAAAAGTATTAAATATAAATATACACACACATTCTCCATGGCACATTGACTACTCAAATAACTACACAGCTATACTGGCCCTATGTACAAGCCCTGGCCACTGCAGTGAGTTAACTTCAACCCAGCTGTCAGTAGAGAACATAATAATTGCCTTCTGCAGCCCTGGAGAGGAAAGGTAACCAGCGTTCCTACCCATGCTCATTATCCCATTATACGTTTGCATGTGTGTGATGCATAATGCAGTCAAATATCCTGCTCAAACTGACCGGCAAGCCTTTTGAACTGGCAAACGGAGGGAGGTACAGGAGGGCAACCAGTCCCTGTGGAAACCAACCACAGCAAAGAGTCAGTGTCTTCAGGGCAGAATGTAGACGGGAGGCCCGATGTGAGACTCACTGCCAAGTAGCTCGAGCTGACAAACAAGGAGGGACTGGAGGGGCGGGGCCGCGGTCCCTGGGATACGAACATACGAAGTAGGAGCAGGAGGGGTAGGCCACTGGAGCCCCTCGCCATTCAACAAGGTCATGGCTGCTGGCCGTCGCAGATTAGAATCGTTTATTAGAATCAGAGAATCTCTACAGTGAAGGAGGAGGCCACTTGGCCTATCAAGTCTGCGGCAACCCTCTGAAAGAGCATCCTTTCAATGCCCATTCCACCGCCCTCTCACCGTAACCCCACCTAGCCCTAACGCCGGACACTAAGGGGCAGTTTTAGCATGACCAAGCCACCTAACCCTGTGGACTGTGGGAGGAAGCACCCGGAGGAAACCCACGCAGGCACGGGGAGAAAGTGCAAACTCCACACAGAGTCACCCGCGGCCAGGGTTGAACTTGGGTCCCCGGCGCTGTGAGGCAGCAGTGCTAACCACTGTGCCACCCCAATTGCCCCTCCCTCGCTCCCCTGAGAAGTCGGTGAGTCCGTTCCTTGGGCACCTTGCGGAAGCTGTCCTCCTCGGGTGCCCAAACGGTCCAGGATTCTCAGGATTGTGTCCCCCAGCGACAATGAAGGATTGGAGTCGTGGGTCCCGGTCAGGGGGGGGGGGGGGGGGGGTGTAATCCGGAGTGGGTGACGTTTCTACAATATTGTTGCACTTGTCAGAGTGTTAGAGGTCGAAGGCGGGGCTGGGTCTGATCAAGGTAAATGCTGGGAAGGGGTGCAGCAACATGTCATGTGCCTGGCCTGCCTGTATCTGACCCCTCGGCATGGAATTTAATACCAATTGTTTAAAATAGTGCACTTACAGTAATGGTGGGGGAGGAAGTTCAAGAATCGAGGGAAACTGAATACATTTATTTTTTCCTTAATTCGAACGAAATGGGCAACTTCAATCTCATCCATTTAACTGTGAGACCCATGATCTCAGCCGGCTGGCTGATTTCACCAGGCTGGAAATGAGAATCAAGCCAAACGCTTTAACCTGACAGCAGAGTTCAGGTCTGACCACAAAACTGGCTTCTGCCTTGCTTTCCTCCGTCACTTCTGCAGCTCCCTGTACGTTTGCCATTCGACCTTCCTCAGTACGTCGCACCCCGGGACGTCATGGCTGACGGAGGTGGAGAGGCTGTCCTCACACTTTGGGGGTCAGAGGGCGGCAGCGGTCAAAGCCCCTGCCAAGTTGGAAGGGGAAAGAGGGGTCGATGAGTGCCGGGGTAGCGGATTTCACTTCTGCTCAAGGCTGTTGACAGGAATCCCGCCGCGGTAACCCCCTCCAGAGTGGAACACTTCATGTTCGCTTGACAGGACAGCTTTCCGAGGCCTGTCCTAATCGGAGGCGCTCCCTGGGAGGTTGGTTACCAGCTCTAATTGGACGTATTCCCAGAGATTTCATCATCCAACCAAACATCTCCAATACTTTTATATCCAATGAGTGAAAGGGTTTGGAGAAAATGGAAAACAAAACGCACACACCTCTATTAACACCGCTGTAACTTTCTCCTCAAAAAGTTAGGAATACACTTGCGTTTTGTTATGAGGCTCTGCCCCTTTATTTTTGAAAAATATAACTTTTCAACTATCAATTGACTGGAATTTTGCAGTTTGAACCGCAACAGAACAAACCGCTTAAAAATGCACAGCCACATTCCAATACGACGATGAGTAACAGATCACCCTAACCCAGATTCCCAATGAAACTTGTAACAGTCTAAGGAAGAGACAATAAAAATGCAACGTGCTGGGTATTGAAACACTGGCCGCTACAGGGGAGGCGGTGGCATACTGGTATTGTCACTGGGCCAGTATCCCAGAGACCCCAGGGTAACGCTCTGGGAACCGGGTTCAAATCGTGCCACGTCAGATGGTAACATTTGAATTCAATAAAAACCTGGAATTAAAATACTAATCACCATGAAATGATTGTCGGAAAAACCCATCACTAATGTCCTTTAGGGAAGGAAATCTGCCATCCTTGCCTAGTCTGGCCAGAAATGGCCTAGCAAAGCACTCAGTTCAACGGCAATTAATTGGGCAAAAAATATTGACCCAGCCAGTGATGCCCCACATCCCCTGAACGAAACCCTTGGAAATACACAATGGGTTACATACTTGAAGGCAAGACTGTCAGGAGATTGCAAGTGACACAGGCACTGTCCGGAAGATCTTCAGCAGAGGAAATAAGCTGAAGGCTGCTGCTCTCTCCTGCGCCAAACACAGCATGTCTGTCAGCATTAAGCAGTCACCGGTCTACTGCAGCAGAGTTGGGGGCAGGGGCGGCACGGTGGTTAGCACTGCTGCTTCACAGTTCCAGGGTCCCAGGTTCAATTCCGGGCTCTGGTGACTGTGTGGAGTTTGCACGTTCTCCCCGTGTGTGCGTGGGTTTCCTCCGGGTGCTCCGGTTTCCTCTCAGTCCAAAGATGTGCAGGTTAGGTGGATTAGCCATGATAAATTGCCCCTTAGTGTCCCCCCAAAAAAAGGTTAGGTCGTGTTACTGGGTTACGGTGGGTCGTGGGCTTAAGTAGGGAGCTCTTTCCAAGGTGCTGACTCGATGGGCTGAATGATCTCCTTCTGCACTGTAAATTCTGTTTTTAAAAATGACGCCATATGGAACAGAACACTGACTATTTAATTTAGAAAAATCAAAAAGATTATCTTCAAGCACCAAGTCAACAATTTTACGATCTTATTCTGTTTCGAGTGCCTTGGGAGGTGTATCTTATGTAGGTATTGGTGTGATGTGTGATGGTACGTTTTGTGCCTTCCTTTCAATGAGTCACAGTTAGATTCAGTGATTGATAACGTTCCACACAGATTTCTGTTCTAAGTTTTTATTAAAAGTTGAGAGTACCCAATTCATTTTTACCAATTAAGGGGCAATTTAGCGTGGCCAATCCACCTACCCTGCACACCTCTGGGTTGTGGGGGCGAAACCCATGTAAACACGGGGAGAATGTGCAAACTCCACGCGGAAGTGACCCAGGGCCGGGATCGGACCTGGGACCTCGGCGCCGTGAGGCAGCAGTGCTAACCACTTCGCCACCGTGCTGCCCCCCCCCCCCCCACCCCCCCCCCCGATTTCGGTTCTAGGTTTGAAGCTCAAAGTGGAACTGGGAGCATGGAAGTTTCTCCTCATCTGGTTTCTATTCAATTTCAGTCAGGAAAACCCATGCGTTCAGGTGAAGGGCAAGAAGGAATTTCCTGAGTACTAGCTAGTTTGTGTCCTCCCGTCTCTGGAGTGGAATGGAATTATGGCTGTCCCAAGCTTGGGTCACCTCAAATTTGTTGCATCAGCTGGTACTCAACTGAGCACCCCATTGGCTGCCATTTCTTCTGACACTGGCCAGACTGAGCTTCCAGGCAACGCAAGCTTCCAAAGTTCAACACAATCCTGGATGAGGATTGCAATCTCGGAACAAACTCACGGGGAGCGTTCGCAGTGTCGCACTGCGGGCTTGGAGTTTGCCAAACAACACGAGGTGAACTCAGACCCCTGGCAGACGGCAACTGTGGATTTGAAAACAAAACCAGAGGAAGTGAGAACCGGATAAATTAAACGGGAACCTGCTGAAGGATTAAAATGACCCATTTGGTTAAAGCTTAACCCTTCAGTTCCCTGTGGCTAGCTAACTAGACCGATAAGAGTTTGATGAAGAGGGGCGGGGGATTGACGAATAGTTGGGTGAAATGGTCTGCCTGGTTGCTATTTAGTCTGTCTAACATTGTCTGCTGACTGGGTCACAAAGTGACACAGCAGGTAAACACCGACAGCAAAACAGAGAAAGAACTCATTCACTTTTAGCTCATTTATTCCAGTAGCTTTTTGGCAACTCAATATGGCAAGTTATTTCAAACCTTTACAATGTGGTCAGTGCCAGCGTGAAAGCCATGCACTGGGGACTGGCAGTGCCAGTTGAGATCAATGCTAAAGTCGCTTCTCACAACTCAATCCTTCCTGGGCCTTCATCAGTCCACAGGGCAGCAACGAAGGAGCGTCCGTGTCCTCATCCTGGCTTCTTGTCAACATTTCACCTGAGTTAACATCATGATTGTTTACACAGCTCTCAAATTTGTCCTGCACAACACACCATAAGAACATAAGAACTAGGAGCAGGAGTAGGCCATCTGGCCCCTCGAGCCTGCTCCACCATTCAATGAGATCATGGCTGATCTTTTGTGGACTCAGCTCCACTTTCCGGCCCGAACACCATAACCCTTTATTCTTCTAAAAACTATCTATCTTTATCTTAAAAACATTTAATGAAGGAGCCTCTACTGCTTCACTGGGCAAGGAATTCCATAGATTCACAACCCTTTGGGTGAAGAGGTTCCTCCTAACCCTGGGAGGGTAAGAGCCAAAGGACAACAATTTAAGGTGAAAGAACCGAAGAAGAAGAATTATTAGGTTCTGTAATGCGCTGCGTGGAAGGGTAGCGAAGAGAGATTCAAACACGGCGTTGAACGGAGTATTGGATAATTACCTGGGTAAAATTGAGAGGAACGGACTAGTAATCCAGAGGCCCAGGTTAATGTTCTGGGGACACGGTTCAAATCGGGTTTCTGGCAGCTGGTGGAAATGAAATTCAATCTATAACTCTGGAATTGAAAAGCTAGGTCTCAATCACATCGATTGTTGTAAAAACCCATCGGGGTTCACTTTCTGGGAGGGAAATCTGCCGTCCTCACCCGGTCTGGCCTACTTGTGACTCCAGACCCACAGCAACGTGGTTGACTCTTAACTACCCTCCGAAATGGCCCAGCGAGAAACCCGATTCAGGGGCAATTTGGGGTGGGCCGCACATGCTGCAGTCGCCAGCAACGCACACACCCCGTGAAAGAATTGTAAAAAGCGAGGAAGTAATTTACAAGGCTACGGTAAAGAGGTGGGGATGTGGGGCTGGCTGAGGTTTGAGAGAGCCAAATGGTCTCCTTCTATGATTCTATAGTTTAACAGGGTTCCTGGGGTGCTGGCAAATTCATTCACTCATCGAACCTTATCACTGGAGCCTGGATAGCCCTCCTACCGAGGGCAGCACAGTAGCACAAGTGGATAGCACTGTGGCTTCACAGTGCCAGGGTCCCAGGTTCGATTCCCGGCTTGGGTCACTGTCTGTGCGGAGTTTGCACGTCCTCCCCGTGTGTGCGTGGGTTTCCTCCGGGTGCTCCGGTTTCCTCCCACAGTCCAAAGACATGCAGGTTGGGTGGATGGGCCGTGATAAATTGCCCTTGATGTCCAAAAAAAGTTAGGAGGGGTTATTAGGTTACAGGGATAGGGTGGAAGTGAGGGCTTAAGTGGGTTGGTGCAGACTCGATGGGCCGAATGGCCTCCTTCTGCACTGCATGTTCTATGTTGGAAGGTTGAGTGTCTAAGCTCCACTTGAGCCTGTGAGTTAGGCAGATACATCAGAGCAGTGCTGAGGGATTGCTGCACGGACAGAGTGTGGCTCTTTCCAGATATGACTTCAAACCCAAGGCCCAATCCAGACAAGGTCTTGGCATGCAGTATTCAAAGGAGAGCAGGGATTGCTCTCCATGTCCCGGCCAACATTCTGCACTCAGCCCATTAAGCACCAAATACTGACCATCTGGCCACTTATCAGTTTTGAGGTGTGCAAAATGGCTGCCAGTTAAAGGTTTGACAGCGCCTCCCGCAGGTGTGTGGAGGTAAATATACGTTCTTCTTCCTTCTACTGGTCTGGAATGGGGCATTTATCAAACCGCCTGGGAATGAAGTTGCAAACGTAGGCAGGACATCAAACTGCAGCCAGGGTGATGCTGGAGACAGGGCAAGTCGAGGCCCTGGATGTAGAACCACTACTGGAATCTCGCTCTGGCCGACTCCACCTGTTTTGCAACCGGTCCGCAGGCTCCGACACATTCCTCACCACGTAACTATTAATGCAACAAGCAGCCACTGGTTACAGGGCATGACTGCAGCGTGCTGATCCCATCTGTCTGAATGCATTTTGTTTTCAGCGCAGTGCGATATTGATTCTGTCAGATCACTATCAATCTGATGCTGTAATAAAACGTGGGAGTTGTGTGGAATTAAACACTGTCACTGAAATATATATTAGTCTAGGCGCAGATAAGAATAGGGGTCAGCTGGATCATTTATGCTCTAGAGAGTCCCTTCCTCCTACTCTTCCTCTTGGTTACTGGCACTGATTCATTAACAAGGAACAGTACTTGTATTTAACCCCTTGCAAACCTTACACCGCAACGGGCTAATTGCTTCCAAATTTTTGTTTCCATCTTCTTGGCAGAAGCAAAGACTTCCTTTCTTACAAAACATTGCACCATCACATCTCTGGTGCATGTACTCAGCTGAAGCAAGGAGACGGCCTGGATTGAGGCCTGAAAAGTGGGCCGGATCAATCAGAGCATCAACAACAACAACTTGCTTCAGTGGGGAGTCTTGAAAATAGTAAAACACCAAAAAGGTGTTTCATGGGAGCGATTGTCAAATGAAATCTGACACCAAAGAAGGAGGAAAGACATTACGACAGGCAACCAACAACCCGATCAAAGAGAGACGTCTGAAAGAGTGTCTTCAAGGAGGAGGGGGGTGGTAGAGAGGCAGAAAGGTATACGGAGAGAATTCCAGAGCCTCGATCCCAGGCAGCTGAACACGGGGTCGACAGTGCCGAAACAACAGAAACTTTACTGGACCAGCCAGATAAATCCCGTCAACGCAGCCCAAAGGTTTGGAATTCTGCAGTTTAACTCACCTTCTGATTCTCAAGCCTGCGCACCATCGGCAAGGGACAAGGCAGGAGTGTGACGGAATACGCTCCCTTTGTCTGGATTAGTCCACACTCGAGAACACTCAACACCATCCAGGACAAAGCAGCCCGCCTGATTGACACCCCAATCACCACCTTCAACATTGTCTCCTTCAACCACCAGTGCACTGTGGCAGTGGAGCGTACCACTATAAGGGCAGGGGGCCGTTACAAGATGAGGCCATGGAGAGAATTTTAAAATCAAGGTAGGCAGAGTCTGTCCAATCTTTCCTCGTAAGACAACCAACCCATTCCAGGTATCAGCCTGGTAAACCTTCCCTCAACTGCTAATCCAAACATTTCACAGGTAATAAATTATGTTGAAGTGCAGTCACTGTTATGGGGCGGAATCGCCGGGGGGCGGCGTGAATCCCGCCCTGCCGCTCCGACGCCGGCTGCAAAATTGTCCGGCGCCAGTTTTCGGGCGGGGTTCACGCAGCGCCGATCGGCCCCCCAGGCAATTCTCCGGGCTGAGCGGCCGCCCGTTTTCGGGCAGTCCCGCCGTCGTGAAATGGACATGGTCCCACCCGGCGGGACCTGGCTGGTAGGTCGTCTACCGGAGTCCTCGGGGGGGGGGGGGGGGGGGGGGGGGGGGGGGGGGGGGTCGTGGGAGTATCCCCACGGTGGCCTGACCCGCGATCAGGGCCAACCGATCTGCGGGCGGGTCTGTGCCGTGGGGGCACTCTTTCCTTCCGCGCCGGCCTCTGTAGGTCTCCGCCATGGCCGGCGCGGAGAAGAAACCCCCTGTGCATGCGCAGGAAACATGCCGGTGGTTCTGCGCATGCGGCAACTCGCGCCGGCCCACAGCGGCCCTCTACCGCCGGTTGACGCGGCGCCAACTCCTCCGGCGCCAGCCTAGCCCCCGGACGTTCGGAGGATTCCGCAACTTCCGGGCGGCCTGAGGCCAGAGTGGTTCGCGCCGCTCTTGGCGCCGGCGTCGGGCCTCCCGGCCAGTTGCGGGAGAATCCCGCCCTTGATGTTGGCAAACCCACAACAGTTAAAACTGTTTGCGGCAAAGGTCTCGGAGCAGCTTTCGGTGACATTGGCCGAGGGAAGCATTAGAGCGTGGACTTTGGGAAATCAAGGCTGGCATTCAACGTCTCGGAGAGCCTTCCTCAGGACTGCACCCCGCTGACCATCTCATCCCACCAACCTCTGAGTGTGAACCAGAGAAATATCCTGCCGCTCCCCCCCCCCGCAGCAACATTGTCTGAGTCTTACAGTGCAAACCCTCTCTTGCAATAAAGGCTAATATACCATTTGCCTTCCTAATTTCTAACAGCTAGTTAAGTTTCTACGATTCGTGTGCAAGGGTACTCAATTCCTCAGAATCCTAACATTTATAATGATAATCTTTATTGTCACAAGTAGGCTTACATTCACACTGCAACGAAGTTAGTGTGAAAAGCCCCTAGTCGCCACACTCCGGCACCTGTTCGGGTACACAGAGGGAGAATTCAGAATGTCCAATTCACCGAACAAGCATGTCTTTCGGGACTTGAGGAAGGAAACCAGAGCACCCGGAGGAAACCCACGCAGACACGGGGAGAACGCGCAGACTCCACACAGACAGTGACCCAAACCAGGTCCTTGGTGCTGTGAAGCAACAGTGCTAACCACTGTGTTACCGTCCCTCACCTTTGAAATATTCTGCGTTTCCATTCTACCCAGTAAAGAGGATCATTTCGCACACATCCACATTCCATCTTCTTGCCTAATCCCTTAACTGGTCGCATCCTTTGGTAGTCTCCTCACAGCTTCCTTTCCAACCTAGCTTTGTACCATCAACTAACTGGAGATAATATACTTGGTCATCTTGTTTTTGGCATTAATATAGATTGCAAATAGCTGAAGCCAGGGCACTGATCTTTATGGCAATACACTATTTATACTCTGCCAGCTGTAAGATTTACCTGCTCACTCCTCTCTGTTTCTGTTCGTTAACCAATCCTCAATCCATGCTAATGTATTATCCCCAATCCCGTAAAATCCAAAGGATCCCCCACTGTACAGAAGGCGGACATTCGGCCCACCGAGTCTGCACCAACCCCCCTGAAAGAGGACCACACCTAGGCCCACTTCCCCACATATTTGGACTGTGGGAAGAAGAAGGATGAAACCCACACAGACATGGGAAGAACATGCAAACTCCACACAGATAGTCACGCAAGGTTGGAATCGAACCCGGGTCCCTGGCGCTGCGAGGCAGCAGTGCTAACCACTATGCCACCCATCCCATGAGTCCTAATCATGTCTACCAAATTGGCACCTGCCGAATGGCACCTTTTGAATATCTTCAGGAAATCTAAATATACTACACCTACTGGTTCTTCCTTATCTACCCTGCTGTGTACACCTAATAGATTTGTCAGACCTATATTGCTTTCATAAAGCTGTGCTGACTCATTACTTACACAGTGAAAGAGTACTTTATGATATTATCAGAGGAACAGGTTGTACAATGGCCTCATTTGCCCGCTGAGGTGAATGTGAAAGGACCCCATGGTGCCATCTGGAGGAAGAGTGGAGTTCTCTATCGCTCTCTGGCCAATATTTATCCCTCAACCAACATCACTAAAACATTATCTGGTCAGTTCTGGGTGCCTGCTTTGGGAAAATTGGCCTTTGTAATACTTATATTACACTGATGAATACACCTCAGAACTAACTCATTGGCTGTTACGTACACTGGACCCAAGATCATGAAAGACGCTATAGAATTGTAAGTCTTTCTTTAAGGAAAGCTCCAATCTATTTGAATTGTTTGAAGCAGGCTGATACCTTTGTTAAAATAGCAGATAAAGAAATTCCTGACTACGTTAAGTATTCTTGTACTGTACAGATTCACTCCGTTTAGCATTCCGACTAACAGGTTGCTCCAGAATGCTTTTAATATTGACAAAAAATTAATTTTACACGATTCAATTATGACTGCTACAGCACAGAGTGACAGCAGGGATGAAACCGGTTTTCATTCACAGTGCTCCCTGATTAAAATGTCATCGATAAATATCTTCCTCTCTCCTGCTTCAGACACAATCTTACTTCACTGCCCCATATCATTCTTTCCCTTTTTTTTCATTAAAAGTACCCAATTATTTTTTCCAATTAAGGGGCGATTTAGCGTGGCCAATCCATCTACCCTGCACATCTTTGGGTTGTGGGGGTGAGACCCACGCAGACACGGGGAGAATGTGCAAACTCCACACGGACAGTGACCCGGGATCGAACCCGGCTCCTCGGCGCTGTGAGGCAGCAGTGCTAACCACTGTGCCGCCCTCCCCCATATCATTCGAAACACCAGTCCCTTAACGGGAGCCTGGTCACAGGACTACTGGCAGGCTCATGTTGACAGTTGTGAAGCGTGCGAGAACGGCCAAGTTAGTTCTTTGCAGGGGAGAGGGAGAGATAAGAGGGAGAACGAATGAGAGAGTGAGCGCGCAAGAGTGAAAGTGAAAGAGAGAGGCAGCACATGAAAAAAAGAAGAGAGAGAGTGACAGAGCAAACGAGAGCAAGAGAAAAATATTTATGGGCTTGATGTCGGATTTCCACCTCAGCTCTTTGAGGCAGTAATTCCGAAGTATCAATGTTTATGTATTATCCCCAATCCCGTAAAATCCAAAGGATCCCCATAGTACCCATTCTACGTCGATGGTTTTGCCATCTACTGATAGCCAAAAAAAGCTTTTCCTTCCAAAACAAGCTGAAATAAAGCTCCTTCACACTTAACATCATTAACAGGAAAGAGAGCATTTGTAAGATATGCATTCCTGGCACATGCCAAGCATCGGAACTTAGTCACCTTTTGAGTTATTTTGGTAGAAGACTGTGTGAAGCATTCTGGCTGGGAATGGGGGGGGGGGCGAAGTGGGGAGGGTGGGGTGGGGGGGGTTAAGTGATCACATTTTAACCGTATTCCATTTCGCCACACAGCCCTGCTTGCGGTTTTCGTTTTGCAGCAAACAGCTAGGATAGCAGATCTGTGTGAAAGCTCAGCACAGGCCTGAAAACTCAAACCCCGACTACTGTAACCACAGCTTCTGCTTATTCTCGAGCTGATGGTAGGCCACAGGCAGCATTCACGTCGACCACAGCACAGCCCCAGCCTTCGACAACACGCACGGGGCTCTTTAAATTCTGCCGCGTGTCCAAACTATTTTTACCTTCCAATCTCGTCTCCCTCTGCCCACCCCATACAATTTTCCTTCATACCGGCCCCCAGCCCCCGTGCTCGACTCCCCCCCCCCCCCCCCCCCCCCGACCTCGACCCCCCCCCCCCCCCCCCCCACCCACTTCCCTAAGAGAGCTGGATAGCATTCGACAGACAGCTCATTAATGTGATGTGTGTGTGTGGGGGAGGGGAAATGAATACCCGCAGGCCATTCAACCACATGGGGCATCACAGGCAAACCCCAATGCCGATTCACCCTGACAGTTTCACAGCAGGGTGGCCCCAGCAGCTGTGCTTCTTCAACTGGATTTATCCAAATCTGACTGTTTTTGGAAACACGTTCACTCGTTCCCTGAACATTTTACAAACAAGAGGCCATCACACATTGTATAAAAGGATTGGCGCAGCTGTTGAAACATCAAAATATTATACCACAAACCGCTCCCCGTCTCAGTTCAAGTTTCCCCTCCCTACCAATATCAGTGGTTTGGAGCTTTGCCAACAAGAGAGTCTGACTAATTATCCCAAGGTTATTGGTACTTTAGTTTTAAAATACATCTAAATTTCCACTCGAAGCAAGTCGCTTGCACTCCCGATGCTGGGGTGTAATTCCACAGGCGTTAGTTGCGCCCTGGTATCTGATGCAAATGCCAGTTGATTCCTGTATGGACCCGGCGACAGTGAATATCAAACGTCATGGAGGTGGGAACTAGTGCAAAGATAGCCCATTTCCCCTCTCCGTACCCAGTTCAGATTGAACCAATTGTAACAGCCCCTAGCCCAATGATAGCTGGGATCAGCAAACCCAGCTAAGAGACAGGATCAAGCCTCAGGCCTACCCAGTCTGGATGGCACACCACATGGGATATTTGCTCATTGAGGTCATCAAAGAAGCTAATTTCCACAGTTACAAGATTTGTTTATCAGCAGTAGTGTGTCAGGTTTACCCACATTCTATGTGGCTTTTCTCGCCTCACGTAAGTTTATATTGTTTTCGTCATTTCTTTTGATTCAATGTACACTGTCTTTACAGGGATCCTGAAAACGGTTTACACAATGCTCATTCATCAGTGTTCAGCCCAAATAATAATAATAATCTTTATTAGTGTCACAAGTAGGCTTACATTAGCACTGCAATGAAGTTACTGTGAAAATCTCCGAACCAGCTTGGGGCTGGTTTAGCACAGCATACCCGCCTCCCCGAACAGGCGCCGGAATGTGGCGACTAGGGGCTTTTCACAGTAGCTTCATTGAAGCCTACTTGTGACAATAAGCGATTATTATTATTATTAGTGGCCACATTCCGGCGCCTGTTCGGGTACGCTGAGGGAGAATTCAGAATGTCCAATTCACCTAACAAGCACGTCTTTCGCGACATGTGGGAGGAAACCGGAGCACCCGGAGGAAACCCACGCAGACACGGGGAGAACATGCAGACTCCGCACAGACAGTGACCCCAGCCGGGAATCGAACCCGGGACCCTGCCGCTGTGCAGCAACAGTGCTAAGCACCTTGCTAGGCTCAGTGTCTGCCGATGCTTCATCCTGAGCCGTTTCCTCAGAAATGTTTTTTTTTTGGACAGTGCTGGTTTGCCATTCCCTTCCTCTCTCAGGGGCAGGACGAGGAGGCAGATCTACCTCAGTCGGAGCTGGAACCGGAACACAACCCGACCCTCGCGCTAGCCATTTAGCCAACTGAGCTAACCGTCTCACCTCTCCTTACACAATGTCATGTCATTAAAACAAGGATGGCACAGTGGGTTAGCACTGCTGCCTCACGCTACTGAGGACCCAGGTTGGAACCCGGCCCCGGGTCACTGTCCGTGTGGAGTTTGCACATTCTCCCCGTGTCTGCGTGGGTTTCACCCCCACAACCCAAAGATGTGCCGGGTAGGCGGATTGGCCACGCTAAATTACCCCTTAATTGGAAAAATAAGAATTGGATACTCTAAATTAATATTTAAAAAATGTTATTTAAAAAAAAGTACTCCAATCAAAGCCAGCTTGAATTAGATCACGTTCAAGGGGATCCTTAATTCACGTCCTGCCCAACCTGCCTACTTCGCTCCGGATTTAAGACTGAACAAAATCCACAAGGCATCTCTAGAACCTAACAAACTCACTATCCTCATGTATTTATCGTATGTTCTAAGTTTTCATGAATGGAACCATTTGCCTGGACTGTACGCAGAACAATACATTTCACTGTACCTCGGTACACGTAGCAATAAACCTAAATCGAGGGGCGAGATCCAGGGGCCATTCTTAAAGGCTGTCCCAGTTTATAGAAAGCACATCAGGAAATAACCCTCACCCAGTTGCATCTCTGGCATTACCCTGGCAACCCCTGTCTTGACCCTTTACATCCTGAGTGCTGTGCTCTCCTCCAACCTCCCCTGGGGGTGCTGCTCGATAGATGCTTCCGAGACCAGTCATGCCTTGCGCCTTCCTGACATCATGCTGCTGCGGGCACATTGTTTGACGTGGGTGTTTGACGTGGGGATATCATTGCGGCGTACGACTCGATAATGAGATGCTCATTTAGTACAATGAGGTTCCCGACATTGAGTGCTTCCTGCCACCGATTGGGGGGGGGGGGCGGGACCATCGCTTCCTACCTTTACGTCAAGGTCAAACGCGACCGTGGCCATCTCGCGATATTTCCCGCTCTCGTCGCCAAACGTGCCCGACGTGAATGGGAGCGGAAAATCCCGGCCTAGATCTCCAAGGAAACGGGCTGTCCAAGAAGGAGGTCAATAATTCGGTGAAGGTTTCAAGGATACTAAGCCAGGCTCCCAAATCTCTATCACAAATCCGACATGATTACACATTTATCTACAAAATCCTGCAAAGCAGTAAAAACCCTGTTGGACTTTGTTCTATATGTAACGAGAAACAGCTTGTAAACCCTAATCCAGTCCCAAAAACAAAGGGCAATTTAAAAAACATTTTTTTTAAAGGGACAGGTGATTTCTCAATTTTGCAAAGTTCTGCTTCCAATAATGTCTTCAAAATCACACAAAGCTAGCTGACACCTGCTAAAAATGCAAACCATTAAAAAGGAATGCAATGAACTTTTAACATTTTTTGAGGCTTTCTTTAAGCCATTTTTTTTGTTGCTGATTTAGTTCTGAACCTTGGTATTCCTGTTAGCAGAAGTGATGGTATCATCAGAATAACATGATCTGGAGGGCCCAGTGAGGCACACCATGCACAGTGCTGACATTATCAGGGGAATATGGTTTGGAAAAGTTACTGAATCAAGGCACGATGTTCCATGTGCAACGATTTGTAATAATGATTGAAAGGATTCTGTAGTAAAACATAGGTTGCCCCAAATGTCATTCGCACGAACCCAGACACAGCGCCCCACCTCTGCATTCTTTGCTACATCCATATTTTAGTTTTGTTCCTCAGCATGTGGTAATGCAAAGTATTATGTCAATGGGTACTGCATTCAGAACTTTTAAAAATGTGTGTGTTATATCGCGAGGCAATCGACGAGGCAGAGTGGAAACGCAAACGAGGTTTACTGGATTAAGGCGAACTGTATACACTGGACAGAACTACTAATACACGGCTCCTGTTCCCACGACTCCCGGCTAAGCCCCAGGACTCTGCCTCAACCCCGATAGGCTTCCATTTCTGCACTGTGTACCCATTGGCTCTCGGCCCCACGAAGCGGCCCATGAAGTATCAAATTCCTCCCCACTTAAATTCCCTTACAGATCCCAGTACTACAAAAATAGAAAAACTCTTTTATTTACAGTTATACACATACAAAAGAGTTACAGTAAAAGAACATTAAGAAGTCTTCCAACACCAGGTTAAAGTCCAACAGGTTTGTTTCAAATCACTAGCTTTCGGAGCACTGCCCCTTCCTCAGGTGAATCTTTGAACTGTGGGGGGGGGGGGAAACGGATTCTCATTCACCTGAGGAAGGAGCAGCGCTCCGAAAGCTAGTGATTTGAAACAAACCTGTTGGACTTTAACCTGGTGTTGTAAGACTTCTTACTGTGCTCACTCCAGTCCAACGCCGGCATCTCCACATCACAGTAAAAGAACATTAAGAGCTCGATTTATATCGCAAAAAACAGCCAGATATTGAACGCACATAATGGGACCTCTCGCTGTTGTTTTTTCTGGCCTCAGTCGGGAATGCTTCGGCCCCGCCTGGCCATGCTTCTCTCATTTCCTGCACGGACGAGCTGAAGAGATCGGGGCGGCATTCCAATCTCTCAAACCCCCTCTTGGATGCCACACCATGGCCTTCGGAAACACCTTCCCCCATGCCCCTACATGCCTCTTAGGGGGTCCTCGAGCACATCACCTTACCTCACATCTTCAGGGCAGGGCAGCCCCCAGGCCGATCCCTGGTATGGGCAGCCCTGCCCACTTGGGCACCTTGGCATTGCCAGCCTGTCACCCTGGTAATGCCCCTGCCAGCATGGCAGTGCCACCTGGGCACACTGGCAGTGGCGGGTGCCCGTGTGATAGCGCCACGGTGCCAGGCTGGCAGTGCCAAAGTGCCTGGGTGCCAGTGTACGTGCCAGGGTATCACCCTGCCTAGAGCCCTACCACCCGGGGTCCTCCAAAGACCTGGGTGGCCCCCTCAGTTGCCATTATGCCTGGTCTACTTTTGTGTGCACCAGTGTTAAACGTGCCATTGCAAGGTCTCCCAGGCACGGGGGTTAGTTCCCGGACCTTGGGAGAATCGGGCGCTGAACATATTTAAATGAGCATAATGGCTCACTGAAATACGTTAATCTGGATCTCGCCCAGAGAGGGTGAGGATTCCCTCTCCAGATTGGCTATCCAACGGCCTTTGTCAAGAGTTGTGCGTGTGTAAACGTCAGGGCGAAAGGAGGACTGTGAATGTCCCTGCAATCAACCTTCCCCCTATTATTGTCAATGCTTTTTATGTGGGCCCTAAAGCTGGGCACCTTCCACGTTCCTGGCAATGCTTTTAAAATCATTGGCGAAAACTTGGGACTTTTGTATCGTCTGGTTTTCATTTTGAGAGACTGGGAGGTTGCCCCCCCCCCCCGGATCCGTACACGGTGTCACCCTGGTAAAGATCACCATTTTGTATTCGCAAGAAGGCACAAAATGGCCTATGGCGTCGGCTGAAATGTAATAAAAAAAGGGCTGGCGTGTAACTACGGCAACAGACACGGATAGGCTCGAGTATCAAACAGTACTCACTTTGTAAACAGATTAGGATCAGTCTATAATAGAAAGAGCTTATTATAGAGTAATTACAGCCTAACAACTGGACAGGATGTCCTGAATGAAGGGGCTAAATTGAACTCACAACCCATAGTTTTCAACTTTCAAAGATAAACAAAAAAGGAAAGCTATCTGTGTTTCCGATCGCCTCCACACCCTGGCTATGGGAAAATTGCTTTGTAACCAGATACTTCTTAACCAGTCTGAACAAGCCAATTGTGGACAGGAAGAGTATTGCCACAATTTGCCTGTGTCATGCCTTTGCACTGTGGCATTCACCCGAACTTCATGTTTTGGACTCGCACTGAATTCATTAAAAGTACATTTTCACCAAGTCAAATATCACAAGGGAGACTCTCCTCCCTCATCCACTTTGCTCCAGTAAGTGCAGGTCACACAAATGCAAAGAAGCAGCTACTTGATTCCTTAGCGCACCCCCGCCACCCCCACACACACAATTTCAATGACAATCAGTGAGCGCCCTCCAATATTTAAAAGCCATACTTCACATGCGAGCCTCGACTCTGGAGTTGGCTATTCGACCACAGCGGGCATCATAGCTGTACCCGATCCTCTCCCAGCACGTACAAACATTTGCCAGTATCTCCTGACGGGAATCAGGAGAGTGAATCCAGGCCAGTTTACTCTGCGCGGGGGAGGGGGGGGGGGGGGGGGGATATTTAAAGGGGCAGCCGCTTGTTTAGGAACGAGAAGGTAAGTGGGGATTTTGACAGACACAAGCAGGTATGTGTCAGCCTTGTTCCTGTTCACAAGGCTATTCCCGAGAACGTTAGAACAGATGCAGCAGACGGAAAATTAGCCAGCACATTTTGGGACAATGGCCAGATTTGGCCTGCCTTGCTCGGAACCAGGCCACGGATGTGTTGTACAGAAGGATAACAGCAAAGTCAACATCCTTCTTATTTAGCAAGCTGCTGTCAATTATTAGGGTGGCACAGCCTCTGGCGTAGGGTTTCCTGTCAATCTGATTCTCCTTTAGTGTCCGTGGGCTGATTATACAATTACAGTCTGGCTGTTAAGAATATAATGACAGACTTTGATGCATAACTCTGGGGATTTGCATGGACCTGCATAGAAAATAAGTAATTTGCCAGAATAAAAATAAAACCATTTGAATACATGGCCTGCACTTCCTCTGACTGTAACACTTGCTTCCCATAACATTTTCCTGTTAAGTTTTAGCATTTGCTTATCCATTACACATGTCTTTGATGACTTCTTTTAGCGCGGACTCCAATTCTGGCATCTCAGCTGACCTGCCACACCCCGTGCCTGAGTATACCCAAGTATCCATGTTTTGCCCTCTGTCTGGTCACTTCAGCTTCCTTCCGCGCCCAGTGACAAGGCCTAGATTTGTGTGCCCAACTGTGACAGGCAGACCAAAAATGAAAATTTGTCAACGGAGATCTTTTTCTCTGAACAGCACAAGAACAATAAACGCACTTGTATAAGTTTACGGTGATTCCCAAACCAGGGCTGGGAAGGCAACCATGGGTATCTATGGTGTTGGTTACTCCAAGATCTTTCTATACATCAGTAATCACGCTTCAAAGCACAAAGTATTTGAAACAGGGCAAAACCTTGGCGTAGCAGTAATGTCGCTGGACTAGTAATGCATAGGGGCTCATCCAAAATTAATGCTCTGGGGACACGGGTTCAAATGCCCAAACTGCAGCCGGCGCAATTTAAATGTAATTAATTAATAAATGAATGAAACTCATCTCTGGAATGGTGACCCTGAAAAGCATCACTAGGTGTCATAAAAGCTCATCTGGTTCACTAATGCCGTCCAGGGAAGGAAATCTGCCGTCCTTACCCGGTCTGGCCTACATGTGACTCCTGACCCACAGCGATGTGGTTGACTCTTGGCTGCCTTCTGCAATCTCCTGCGCAACCTTCCAGATATGCCCCCACCACGGAACTGTCCAAAGTTTCCGACGCCAGCTCAAGAGTCGGTGGGTCTCGGGGAGAAGGGGAATCACCTCTTGGAATTTGAAACTTCCTGGGCAAATTCCCGCGGGGTCTGCGCGTCAGGACCTCCACAGGGCCCCTCCCGAGGCACATCTTCAGTCACACGCCCTGTCTCCGGAAGACTTGTGCCGATATTTCAGTGGACAATCTATGGAATGGGCTCCCTCGGGATACGGAAATTTCATTTAGAAAATAACATTTTTGAGATCCAGCACATGGGCAGGCGGTGGCCTCATTGACAGAGAGATTGATTGCGAGTATTCACCAACTCCATGACGGTCGTAGCATGGAGCTGCCAGAGCAATGGAAGACGAACGAGGTGGACTTTGCTCTTTCTGCATTTACCAATTCCTATATCCCCAGGCCATGTTCAATTTGATTTTTTATCCCCTATTTCTGAGCTATTGTTTTTTTTTATTTTTTAAATGCATCTGCAAAAACAAGTACACCTGCAGAAAACTAAAGTTAATAGTTACGTAAGACCACAAGACGGAGGAGCAGAGAGGTAGGCCATTCGGCCCATCGGGTCTGCTCAGCCATTCAATGAGATCATAACTGATCTGATCGATTAATCCTCAACTCCGCCTTCGCGTCTTAATCCTTGATTCCCTTACTGATTAAAAACATCTGTCTATCTCAGCCAAGAATGTGTCTGAGCCGTTAGTCTCAGTGCGGGTATTTATAGAAGGATGCTTACCCTATGCTGGGGTTTGCCAGACACTGGATAAAGAGAAATACTCTGGTAACTGTCAATCAGTAGTTTATAAGGCCTCAAATTATCATTAGCAATGTCAAATTCAAATACTCGCAGAGGACTATTCTGTATTAATCTCATTGACAAATTACAGCCTTAACTTGTGCCGTGTGATGATATTAATGAAGGTGATTGTACAAATTTCCTCTGTCTGGCGTGCTGCATTAATGACATCAGGTTAATGCAGTTTTTGAATCATTGGGCAAAGAGGCTTCACATGAATATGATGTTTATCAATCATATCATCCAGCTTGAGTTTAGATCCTGAGTATTAGCAGACCCCCCCGCCCCCCCCCACCCCTCCCCCATCCCGACCTCTTCAATCCCTCCGCCTAAACCCGCCTGGCATGCCTGCTGCCCAGGATGATCAACTCTGCGGTCGCTCATTTCTGGCAAGTTGGTAAATCACAGCATCCGCCACCGCAGGTCTCCTTGTTAGAAAAGATCCACTAATGATCAGTGCCGTGGCTTCCTGGCAGTGGGGCAGAGTTCCGCAGGAGGCGCAGTCCTAGCGTGAGCCACGGGGCCGCGGACCCTGCCGGTTTTCTCGGGGCCTGTGTGTATCTGAGCTGTTAGTCACAGCGTTACTGCTGTTCTAATGTCACCGGTTCGCCAGGGGGGTGGGGTGAAAGGTGCCAGAATAAAAAACAGAATCTCACTTACTCGACTGGGGTCTCGGTCACGATCTGGGTGCAGACGAAGCATTGCAGAGGATGCCGGTCAGATTCAGTGAAGGAGAGGCAGAGAGAGGAAAAAGAGAAGAAACAACAGAAAAATAAGGGAAAATTCATTAACCAAAGTACCGACAGTGTAGCCAAACTTTGTATAACATGGGGCTCTTCACATGGGGCTCCCCATTGAGTGCGGGGAATTCGTCATCCAATTCTTTTTTTTTAAATTTAGAGTAAGCCAATTCTTTTCTTTTTTCCAATTAAGGGGCAATTTAGCGTGGCCAATCCACCTACCCTGCACATCTTTGGGTTGTAGGGATGAGACCCACACAGACACGGGGAGAATGTGCAAACTCCACATGGACATTGACCCGGGGCTGGGATCAAACCCGGGTCCTCGGCTCTGCGAGGCAGCAGTGCTAACCACTGCGCCGCCATGCCACCCTATTCGCCGTCTAATTCTATCACCTTTCCATACAGCGAGATTGACATAGAAACCGCCACGTGGATTCCCCAAGCATCGAATACTGCGCGGGGTTTTAATTGTATGCAATTTACTTCCCTCGTTTCCAAGAAAAACAACACCGTCACTGACCAATGCAAAGTGTAGGTCAGGAAAACCCGCCTGCTTCCAGACACGGAGAGGTAGAAACTCACCTCTGGCAAACTGACTGCGTCAAAACAGAATATCAGGTGCCGTGCATAACTAGCGCCCATTCCCAACTTGTCCATGTTCTCCCATTGCCTTCCAAAATCTCTACCCCATTAAATCCCTTATCCCAGCACTTATTGGATTGTTAAGATCTTAAACTGGCGTTCACCCCCCCCCATACCTCTGTGATGGTCCATGTCCAAATGATTCTTGTCTTCTTTCATTGCAAGGTGAGCGTGAACTCCAAGGGCGCTGGACAGGGTCAGGAGGCCTGAGCCACCGCTGATCGACGGGATTCCTGCCGCCTGGAGTCCTGCCGGATGCGGAGTGAGTGGAATTGGAGGTGCGTGGTGGGACAGGTGCTGGAGTTGCTGCTGCTGTAAGTGAGCATTCTGACATGAGTAAGGGATCGGCGGGATTCAGAGAGAAAGGCAGCAAATTAATGTCATGACAAAACTCTGATCAACCCTGCCAAACAGGGCTGGGCTACTAGATAGGTGGACACGGCAACCTGCATTTATATAGCCACGGGACTTCGGCAAGTGCAGTAACTTGATGGAAATGGGTTAGCAATCAATACACAGCAAGATCCCACAACAGCAATAAACTACACGGCCAGTTAATCTGCTTTTTTGATGTTGATTGAAAGATAAATGTTAGCATGGGGAGAACGGCACTGCCCTATTTCAAATCGAGCCCCGGCACCTCCCAGTGGGAAGACAGATTTAATGCCTGATTCAGAAGGTGGTCCAGCACACTCTCAGTTCCGCCCCCGGGGTGATTTGTACGCTCACGTCCCTGGAGTCAGTCAACCTTCTGGCTCAGAGGAGGCGTGTACTACCCCTGGCTCAGAGGAGGCGTGCACTACCCCTGGCTCAGAGGAGGCGTGTACTACCCCTGGCTCAGAGGCGGCGTGTACTACCCCTGGCTCAGAGGAGGCGTGTACTACCCCTGGCTCAGAGGAGGCGTGTACTACCCCTGGCTCAGAGGAGGCGTGTACTACCCCTGGCTCAGAGGAGGCGTGTACTACCCCTGGCTCAGAGGAGGTGTGTACTACCCCTGGTCCAAGGATAGCACCTAGAAACAATCTTTTTTTTTTTTAAAGTACTGAGGCCGCACATTCCAGCACCTTCCTCCAGCTATCTCGACACCTGGTGCAGGATGTAGGCACAATCTCTCGGCACAATTACCCACCCCTCGCAAGAGAACAGAACGGTTTAATAAAGCAATTTGCTCTTCTCCAACATTGCTTTAAAAATCTTTGTTCCATCACTGCTTCCAATTCAATTTTTAAAAATGTATTTTAATCGGCCCACGCTGACCCAGCTGGCCAGAAACATTTCAGCGTGGGCTCTAACTTCTGATTATGACTCAGTGATCCCTGTAGGAAAGTGAATGTGTGTGGATATCACAATGGGGCGTGTCCAAGGTCAACCATGACGCCTACTGTGGCTAAATAGCCGGTGGCTCAACAAGCTGGTGCGTATGGTGGTGGGAGCAGGGAGGTGGTGTCCTTTTAACTGCCCCATCACATTGAGGGTCTGCTCATTCCAAAATGAAAGGGTGGAATTTCAGGGACGACCCCCCCCCCCCCCACCCAGTCACAGGAATCAGTCCACAGTTGATGGACCCCCCCCAAAGGACAGCCCGCCCCGCAATGTGAACACGCTGCTGGCCATATAGTTGGAAAGTGGGTCTTGCGCTCCTCTGTGGGAGGACGAACAGCCTTCGAGAGCTAACGTTACATCTGAGTGGCCAGCAGCTCTAGCAGTCTAGGCAGTGCCAGAACTAAACAGTAGGCCCACTGCCGGGGCCTCAAGTAGGTCTATGAAGGTGAGAAGGTGGACTCTGGAAGCGAGGTACTTCAGGCCTTTTTGGGAGGGACGAGGGAACGTGGACAGAGAGAACAAGATGGAGGGGTGGGTGTGCGGGGGAGGGTTTTGGAGGACATGGAGAGAGGCATAAAAGAAGATGGGTAACATCTTTGGGAGGTGGGGGGGGGGGGGTTGGAGAAGGGGTTCCCCTCATATGCAAAGAGCAAAATCCAGCTCCTCTTTCCCACCCACGTATTCATACCAACTGTTTTATCGGATTGGGCATCGCAAAATATGGGTCAATTGTCTTGGCAACAAATTCAATTGCTCGTTGATGGTCTGTTTAAAAATGACAGTGGGCTGCCCATTCCTCCCACCGTATTGTGGGGCCTGGGTTGAGGGGGGGGGGGCGCTGGGCTTGCCGAGCCTTGTATTCTACGCGACCCCTCCCCGGCAAAATCTGGCGAAGCCCGGGGGGGGGGGGGGGGGGGGGGGTAACATTCCAGCCCAACGGGAGAAAAATTGGAGCGGGCCAAAACCTTCTGATTAAGCAGCAACACAGTGGGCGGAGTTTGTAGTGGATGGCTCTCCAGTGGTTGCTATGGCAACCACTGTGCAGGCACTTGCAGTAATCAGGCCTGTCTGCAAAGTGACGCCGCGATGAGGAACTCCATTGCTCTGTAGGCTTCAGCTGGCTATCTTCACGCATGGCTGGAGGATGATAGGGCCTTTTATTAGACACTAAGAAATTCAGCTTTGAAATCGGCTCAGTGTGCAGATCATTCCCCTGCACTTAAGAGGACATGAAAACTATATTGAGATGGTGACACACACAATGAATTTGATAGGAAGCTGCTGAGCAGAAATCCTGGAACATGGACTGCTCAATGACACTTCACTGATTTGGCTTTAATTAATACTCTGGATAAAATAATTAAACACAAATAACTTATTAACCCTGTCCAGCTTGTTTGTACAGTGCTGAAGCTACCTGAATTTTGTTAGGCGTGAGTATTAAGGATTATGGAACCAAGACAGAGTTGATGGTGATAAGATATGGATTAGCCACGATTGAGTTGAAAGGCAATAGACTGGAGGGTTTGGATGATCTACTCTTGTCCCTAGGTCTGTACATTCCTCCCAGTCCTCAAGGCCTCCAATTTAATTTCTCATCTTTGTGTTGAAATTCTTCCACTGCCTTACCCTTCCCCATCATCGGAACCTCCTATAAGCTTCTACAATCCTCTGAGGACTTTTCCTGCAATTCTGACCCCTAATACAATTCTCCCTCCCCATTGTCCAGTCCCGCTGATGCCTATATCGTTTCCCATGACTCGCCTGTCCTGCCATCAGGGAACCCGCTGTGGGGAGGTTGCCATCGTGGGACCTGAAGATCCCGCCCATTGTCATATCGCCTTCACCCAAGGAAAGGCGAGGATCATCTAGCACTCTGTCCCGGCAGGAGCCATCTGCATTGCCAGCATTACTAGATGCTCCGCCAAAACTACAGAGATGAGGAAACAGGACACCAAACGTGAAATGTAGCCCCACAGGCCAGCAAGATCCGGGGTTTGATCCCTAACTTCTGCTTAGCGACTGGCGTCAGTCAGAGATACTCGCAGCGGGAAGGCGACACACTGGTTTAGCGACTCTAAGGGGATTCGTTCTGGAGGGAGACCTTAACCCAGAGGAGGTTGAGGGGCAAAAGTAAATGAGCCCAAAAATCAAAATACGAGTCAGAGTAACAGATTATAGAAAAAGGAGAACACAGGGGGAGGACGGGAGGGCCGGCAGAAGCGGCAGCGTGCACGAGAAGACAACGGCGGCGAAATCCGGCCGGGAGAAGCGAGGGGCGACACCGGCACCAGACCCATTCGAGGATTGCCCTCCGGAAGTGCCTCGCCGGCACGAACGGATGCCCACTTACATATATATCAGATCCTGTGTACATAACGGCAAAATATACTCTGTGCAAAAATCCAATAAAAAATATTTATTAAAAAAAAGAGTAACAGATTATTCCCAGGGACGCACCCTGGGACAAACATCAGCTGCTGCTGGAGAACCATCAACTCGATGAAAGACACTCTTCTATTTGCCAGAAATCTGTTGGTGTTTCACCAAAGAGGTGACGGCGGCCGAGTGCTGCAGATTGACGCGGTCCAAGGCCCCGGACTAAGTGTCGACGATCGCAGTGAAGGTTGGGGCAGAGGTTGCAAAGACTCACTGGAGGTGGGCCACAGTCTTAAGGCCCCACTGCTATTGCACACCTCAAAGCTGGAATGCGTGTAAACGCACTCGGGCTGAACGTTTGGCAGACGCCGGAATGTGGCGACTAGGGGCTTTTCACGGTCACTTCATTGCAGTGTTTTTTTTCTCTTTTAAAAATAAATTTAGAGTACCCAATTCTTTTTTTCCCGGTTGAGGGGCAATTTAGCGTGGCCAATCCACCTACTCTACGCATCTTTGGGTTGTGGGAGTGAAACCCACGCAGACACGGGGAGAATGTGCAAATTCCACACGGACAGTGACCCCGGGGCCAGGATTGAACCTGGAACCTCGGCGCCGTGAGGCAGCAGGGCTAACCACTGCGCCACCGTGCTGCCCTTCATTGCAGTGTTAATGTAAGCCTACTTGTGCAATAATAAAGATTATTATTTTTAAAAATGTATTTTGCAAAGATAAGCAGTAATTGTAAGTGGAGTGGGAGACCTCAGACCACTGTACATTGATCAAAATTGAATTGGACTTCTATGCATCGTCAAATTTGATCTGTTATGCGAGGTATTTTTTTTACAAATTTTATGAATGAGGTTTATTTTGAGGGGGGTTTGGGGGAAAGGGGAATATAGTCACCACACAGCGCCGGGTGCTATTCATGTTGAGGGTACTGAAGAAATTGCCCTGAGCTGCAGTAATCCTCTCACATGAACTCACGTGTATAAGAGGGTGACTTACCCCAATGATGGCGTTCAGTTCAGCCATGGTGACTTGCTTGGCGCGCTCGATCGCCTGGACCACCTGCTGCTGATGCTGTGGTAAAATGAAGCGGAGAGGAACTTTAGCCGGCCCAAGAAATACTTAAGGTTATTAGATTTCAAGAGAATAACATTCATTTCTCAGTTTGACTGCCGCAAACTCACACATTTTCACCAGGTCCCAGCTCTTCCGGCTTAAAGAAAACAGTGACACTATCAACAGCAATTTCACTCCTATAGCGCCTTTAATGTTAAAAGAAAAAATACCCAAGGCGCTTCACTGGAGTGTTGTAGCCACTTAAATTGGCCAAGTTCCGATTTAAAATGGCGAACGGCAAAGGCTGATGGGAAAGTCAGCCAACAAGACAAAAACCAGCAGCTTCAGGTTGGCTGTGTATTTACCTCTGGAAAGGCCAGATCTGGAAAGGCCAGACACTATCGATACCAGCAACCATCAGCATAACAAAACACCAGCCATCTGCATACTAATGAGCAATCCCCGGGAACAATAAGCAACATTTAGACACACAAAGCAAAACCAGACTCTTCGGCGCCAGCAGGAGCCAACACAAAAGGAGGTGAACGAGTACCTCAAGACCGCCCATCGATCAGGGAACCGCTCCAGCATTGGAGAAAATCGAACCAAGTGATTGGGACAAAGTCCAATCACTTGGGACCAGGTACAGGGTCCGCCCCGAAAGGCGGGAAGCCCCTGGGGACTATAAGAATTGAGCCCCAAGATCAAGGCGCTCTCTCTTCCAGCTCTTCCAGCTCTCGTCACTCTTCAGCAGCCGACCGAACCTGTAAGTCTTACTTCAACGCTCGCTACGAGATAGGCGCTCCTAGCTACCAGTCTGTACCAACTTTGAATCCCGCAGACTCAGAACCCGAACGAAAGGCCTTTTGTTCCCCTGACCTGGTGGGCCAGTCCAAAGCTAAGTATAGGCCTGTTAGTTGTAGAAGTAGCTTAGATGTAGAATTTGTGCATGAGTAGCGATTACTGTGTATAATAAATGTGCTTTGATTTAAATCTTACTGATCGGTGTGTTGGATTATTGATCATTACTCGGACTTGAACCGCGTGGCGGTATCATAAAGATACCTGGCGACTCAAGAGCAAAGGTGATAAAACAGAGCAATTAAACTAAGGAGCGAGAATTACCCCGGGGTTCAGGACCTCAGTGGATGAATTTTCGGCAGCCAGCCAGAGGTCGGGAGGTTAGCAACATTGAGGCAAAGTTAGCAACAGTGTTAAACAACAAAATATGACACCGAGCCGCTTAAGGACAATTCAGGTCAGATGACAAAAGCTCGGTCAAAGAGGTAAGGAGTGTCTTTTTTTTAAAATATAAATTTAGAGTACCCAATTCATTTTTTCCAATTTAAGGGGCAATTTAGTGTGGCCAATCCATCTACCCTACACATCTTTGGGTTGTGGGGGCAAAACCCACGCAGACACGGGGAGAATGTGCAAACTCCACACGGACAGTGACCCAGAGCCGGGATCGAACCTGGGACCTCGGCGCCGTGAGGCAGCAGGTCTAACCCACTGCGCCACCGTGCTGCCCCAGGAGTCTTAAAGGAGAAAAGAGAGGTGGAGGGAAGGAAGCAGTGGGGGGCAGGGTCCCTCATTCAAAGGCACTCCGTGCCTGATTGACAGACGTGGCATCAGGAAGGAGGGGGACCCACTGACAGCCACCCAACTGCCCTTGCTGCCTCCTCCCACATCACTCATCTCTCACCTGTGGCCTGGGATGATCCAACAACAATCATAGGCCTTGGGCAGGTGTTATACCAGCAGCAGCCACCACCTCCTTGGCGGCGCTGCCGTTGGTTAGAGCTCCCGACCTCTGGCTGGCTGCCGAAAATTCATCCACTGAGGTCCTGAACCCCGGGGTAATTCTCGCTCCTGGGCTGTCAGGTGCTCGAGAGTCACAAGGTGCAGCGAGACCTCCCTCAAAGAGGTGACGCAGACCTCTAACCGGCAGCCAGACCCTGTCACCTCCATACGATTCCAGTCCACAAGTCAGTTCACATCACTGACTGTCTCACCCTCTCCTCCCATGTCCCAGTCCCAGCTGTACAGCCATTAACTAACTGACCACAATCTGGGCTCCATGGTATTGCTTCCTCTCACTCCATCTTGCAAACGCTCCTCAATGTCCAGGTCTTTTGATTATGCCTTTCCCATTACTACCACATTGTATTTTTTCCTCCACTGTCTCATGCCCGGGGATATCAAAGTTGCTATATAAATGCAAGTTATGAATGTGTCCAATCAGGGCACCAAATCAGTGCCCAATTCTTTTTTCCCCCCAATTAAGGGGCAATTTAGCGTGGCCAATCCACCTACCCTGCACATCTTTGGGTTGTGGGGGTGAGACCCACGCAGACACGGGGAGAATGTGCAAACTCCACACGGACAGTGACCCGGGGCCTAGATCGAACCCGGATCCTTGGCGCCGTGAGGCAGCAGTGCTAACCACTGTGCCGCCCAGGGGATCATATTCTCAACAACAACCATCCCAATATTTATTTCAATATTATGAAGGACCACACCATAGCACTGTATGGTTGGAAAAATGCAGCAGTCACCTTGAAACATCAAGAGTGTTGATTGGCAGAGTTTGGTGTCCCTGGGCTAAACTCAGCTGCAGAAGGGGGACAGACCTGATAATCTAATCTGTTCCTGCTGCTCCACTGGTACCCCTGGCGTCCCCGAAGGATCTATTCCTGATTCCTTCTTATTTCACCAGGACATGCTGTCCCTCAACAACAGCATCAGGAAGCACAGAGTTTGTTCTTGCATGTGCACTCGTGACACCCAGCTCTCCCTCACCACCGCCTCTCTCGACTCCTCCAGTGTTGCTAAATTACCAAGGTGATTATCCGGCATCCAATACTGGATGAATGGAAACCTCCTCCGATTAAATATTGGGAAAGCTGATGCCATAGTTTGATACCCTCACCAAACTCCATTCCCTAGGTGTTGACTCCATCCCTCTCCCTGGCAAGTGTGACATTCATTAACCTGGGTGTCATGTTTGACCCCAAATACATTTTCATGCCATCGCTAATAACTGTCACAGTGCCAGGTGACCATTGGCCACTTTCCCCTTTTGAGGGGGAGAGCTGACTGGTGGGAATTTAACCCGAGGGTCACCACACCTCAGGCGAGGGGCAAGGTTGAGGTGACGGGGTCTTCATGGATAACCTCAGCCGGTACGGGATTTGAACCAGAGGTGCACAGGATTATGAGGGGCAGGAAGAAGGTGGATAGGGGGCAGCTGTACCCCTTAGTTGAAGGGACAGTTACGAGGGGGACACAAGTTCAAGGTGAGGGGCAGGAGGGTTGGGGGGGGGGGTTTGAGGAAAGCATTTTAACCCAAAGGGCGGTGAGGGTCTGGAATGCGCTGCCTGGGAGGGAGGTAGAGTCGGATTGTCTCACACCCTTTAAAAAGTAGCTGGATGAGCACTTGGCTGTCACAACATCAAGGCTGTGGGCCAAGTGCTGGCAAAGGGGATTAGGAAGGTAGGTCGGGTGTTTTTCATGCACCGATGCAGACACGATGGGCTGAAGGGCTGTGCTGTACTATTCTGTGATTCTGCTGGTCTTGCTCTACATTACAAACCAGCTGTCTAGCCAAGTAAGCTGGGACAACTCCCGATACTGTTAATACTGTCACTAATACAGTCTGTTTCCAACTCCATACCGTTGTCTGGCTTACGTTCATCTGCTGCTGAAACCCTCATTTGTGCCTTTAATACCTCTTAATTTTTTAAAATGTATTTCTTCTTGGGATGTGGGAGTCGCTGGCTGGGTCAGCATTTGCTGCCCATCCCTAATTGCCCTTGAACAAAGTGCTTTGCTGGGCCATTGCAGAGGGCAGTGAAGAATTAACCACACTGCAGTAGATTTAGAGCCACGTGTAGACCAGACCGGGTCAGGACGGCAGATTTCCTGCCCTAAAGGATATCAGTGAACCAGATGGGTTTTACGACAATTGACAAATGATTTCACGGTCATGTTTTAATTCCAGCATTTTTTTTTTAAATTTAAATTTCACCATCTGCCGTGGTGGAATTCAAATGTGGGTGCAGTGACAATAACCAGCATGTCTTTGGTAGTCTAGATGATGAATAGAATGGACAGTGCGATGTGCGATACATGAATAATGTTTGGAAAAAATCTAAATTCACCTGGCTGCCTAGAATGCTTTCTGATGAGTCTCCCGAGGTTTTGACGAGAGACAAAGTGGTATTTCGGCAGGATTAACTTCCTCCTACCTGCGACCAAATGGAAGGGAGGTATCTCTTTCGTTGGGCTATTAACCGCTCATATCCTCAAAGAGCCGTTAAGTTTGCAGCAGCTGCTAATTCAATTTTTATAGCAGACACTTCTGTGGATTTTTATTGGCATCTTGGGGACGGCAGTGTGTGATTGTACCGGCTTTTCCATAAAGCTGCAAACTAGGGGGTTGCAAATGCAATACCTCTCTTACTTCACGCACAATCAAAGACAACAAGGTGCTTTAATATCCTAAGAGTTTTCCACCGATTTAGTTGTCAAGAAGCTTTCAAGATTTTCACAAAGAGTAGTAATTAGAAAAATGTGCTGCTATGTCCTGTTTTTTCCTGAATCACCCATGAACTGAGTGGCTTGCTGGCCATTTCAGAGGGTAGCTAAGAATCAACTTGTTGCTGTGTGTCAGGAGTCACATGTAGACCAGTTAAGGACCAGGTAATTCGCAACATTAGCGAACCAGATGTATTTTTAACAACAGTCGATGATAGGTTCATGGTCACCATTACCGAGGCCAGTTTTCAATGACGGATTTTATTAATTGACTTCATAATAATTTTGTTTCTAATCTTTATTATTGTCACAAGTAGGCTTACATTAACACCGCAATGGAGTTACTGTGAAAATCCCCTCGTCGCCACACTCCGGGAACGCTGCTCAGGTACGCTGAGGGAGAATTTAGAATGTGCAACTCATCTAACAAGCACGTCTTTCGGGACTTGTGGGAGGAAACCAGAGCGCCCGGAGGAAACCCACGCAGTCATGGGGAGAACATGCAGATTCCGCACGGACAGTGACCCAAACGGGAATCAAACCTGGGACCCTGGCACAGGGAAGCAACAGTGCTAACCACTATGCAACCGTGCAGCTAGTAAGATTACTAGTCCAATGATAATACCACAACGCCACCCGGTGATGTGAAGAGATTGGTACCAGTCGCGCCTCACAGTCACAGACACTTTGGTACAGGACTGGCTGAGGAGTGCTGCAATGTCACGGGTGCTGTCTTTTGGGGGAGACCATTTAGCTTCCTGGGTGGATGCAAAAGATCCTAACAACATTACTGAGCATGGGAATTCTCCCAGGGACCTCACCAACACATGGCTTGAAGCGTCAGCTCTCACCCGATGGTTCAAGTCCCATCCAGAGCACAGGTATGAAGGCTGACATTATCCCCGGAATCCTGGCCAATATTTTTCCCTCAATAACAACATCAAAATGGGCTCCTTGGTCAGGATTACATTGCAGTTTGTGAGAGTTGACTGTGTGACTACACTTCAGAACTCAATTCAGGTTTACTTTATTGGCCATAAAGAAACTCATTTTGAAAACGTTACTCATACATTAAAAATATAAGGAATAATAATGATAACAGAATTACCCTATCACAAGCAAATAAATATGATTCCAATGCATTAAAATGATCAGTGAGTCCCACCCTAAGTGCATATCCTCAAGACATCAAACACTGTTCACGGTCCTTATGCAGGAGTCAAAGAGGTCTGGAACTACATTGTCCTACATCGGAGGTACAGTGGCCTTTCCCCTGAACTCACCCAACAGCAATACTGCAACAAGTGCTGATTCTCATTGTTCACAACACTCTTTACTGTCATCAAAATTCTTAAGAGAGCAGATTTAGTCAAGAAAGACTTGCTCATCCCAATACCCCTCCTGCCCGGATCACTAGCACTTTGAGATGTCAGGCTGTCGTGAAAGACACTAAATAAATACATGGCTTTCTCTTTAGCTAATATGCGAGACATATATGGGTTGGGAAATTTAGCTCCATTTGAAATGGAAACATTCTCTGTGCTCGAATGGTGAGGCCCAAGGTACCTCCCAAACCACACAACTCAGAATATGAGCACTTCACAGCCAAAGACTGTGGGCCGGATTCGCCGTTCCCGCGGCTAAGTGCCGGCTTGAACGGAGAGTCCGCGGGAGTTCTAAGTGAAAAAAATTGGCGGGAACTCCTCACCAATTCTGGTACCAGTGAGGAGCGAGCAATGGTGCTGACTAAACCTCCCACCCCTCAGATTGAAAACGGCCGGAGAATGGCCGGGCCCCGGGACTGCGCATGCGCACGTCCGACGACCTGCAGCGGTCTCGCTGTACAACATGGCGCCGGCTGTGCGCTGACCCCACCTACAAACTGCGACCCCGCAGCCCACCACCGGACCACCCCCTGCCAGTCCCCACTGAAGCCCCCCCCCCCAGCGACACGGCTCCCGGCCGAGTGTGGCGGCACCGGACACAGCCCGCAGCCACCACACCGGGTTCACGACTTGTGCGAGGACACGTGTCCCGCGCCGTCGGGAACAAGGACCATCAGGGCCAGTCGGCACCAACCAGCATCAGTATCGATTCTCCCCCAATCGTCAATTACGATATCGGCATTAGTTACCGGAGAATCCCGCCCTGTGTGTCTGACCTGGTCATTTATTTCACTGCAGTTTGTGGGAGCAGCAGGCTATTTGGTGGCTACATTTCCTACAAGACAACAGTGTTGACATTTCAATGAGGTTGTGGAATGTATTATATATCCTTTCATCCATGTGTGGACAAGGCTTTCAACATGGGTGCAAGTTTTAACACTCACTAAAATTCTTTCTGCTCCAACCTGCCTCACCGCTGCCTTGCTTTAGGGCCAGAAGACAAGACCATGCTACAGTCTGAAGTGTCAATAACAGAACAAACTCCAGACAGTAACACTCCGACCCAGCATGCTCTTTTCCAAACTCTGGGGAGACTTTAATGTTACCCGTCGTCCAGCCCAGACTCGAGAGTACAGCTCTCTGCGTGAGAGAGAAAGAAACGCGAGCTTCTTCATCAGTAATCCTGGCTTTACGACGATAAAATCAATTAAACTAACCCACTGAGTGGATAAGAGGCAGCACTGCCTTAAATTGGCAAATGCTGTATTTCCCAAAGTCGGAAATCTATCTCAGCGTGTCCACCACAGACTGATATCTTATTTATGATCTGGTTTCCACCATCTGCTGACATGAGCAACTTTCTGTTCCCCCTCCACACATCCAGCTCACCAATATGAGCACCAAGTTCAGCCCCAGCCACCAAGGTACAAGGGAACTATTGTAGCTTCCAGGTGGCAGAGAAGAGCCAATGGGCAATTTCCAAACATCAACAAACTCAATGGCCAGGGGGCTGGCGAAAATGGGAACCTTTTGGCTCGAAAAAAGGTGACTGAGAGGTAACCTCATAGAGGTATACAAGTATTAAAATAACACAGGTAGAGAGTCGGCCAAGAGAATGCCTAGGATGACGAGCATTACTACTGAAGACATGGGGCAATGAAGAAAAGTTGGTGAGGCTTGTCGAAAGCTGGAAGAACGAAGATGGGCTGAATCTTCTCCATCATCTTTATGTTGCTAGCGATTTTTGTGGCTCCATTGGGAATTTCTCCCTATTCAATAATTTTTATTTTAAAAAAAATAAATTTAGTGTACCCAATTCATTTTTTTTCCCAATTAAGGGGCAATTTAGCTTGTTCAATACACCTACCCTGCACATCTTTGGGTTGTGGGGGCGAAACCCACGCAGACACGGGGAGAATGTGCAAACTCCACACGGACAGTGACCCAGAGCCAGGATCGAACCTGGGACCTCGCGCCGTGAGGCAGCAGGGCTAACCCACTGCGCCACCGTGCTGCACGCTTTTCAATAATTTTATGGTGTCTCAAGCACTGATTGTGTTGAATTTATTGCATAATTATATCACAGTTATAAGAAAAGGTCACTAAATTAGCCAAAGCAAGGTTCAGCGGATTCAAAATTCCTCTATGCAGACTACCTGCATCTTGGCCGGAGTCGAGGACAAATAATAATAAGAAGAATCTTTGTTAGTGTCACAAGGGTACACTGGTTTAGCACACTGGGCTAAACAGCTGGCTTGTAATGCAGAACAAGACCAGCAGCGCAGGTTCAATTCCCATACTGGCCTCCCCAAACAGGCGCCGGAATGTGGCGACTAGGGGCTTTTCACAGTAACTTCATTGAAGCCTACTTGTGACAATGTGATTATTATTATTATTAAATAGGCTTACATTAACACTGCAATGAAGTTACTGTGAGAAGCCCATAGTCGCCACACTCTGGCGCCTGTTCGGGTACACGGAGGGAGAATTCAGAATGTCCAATTCACCTAACAAGCACGTCTTTCGGGACTTGAGAGCACCCGGAGGAAACCCACGCAGACGCGGGCAGACTCCGCATAGGCAGTGACCCAAGCTGGGAATCGAAGCTGGGACCCTGGCACTGTGAAGCAACAGTGCTAACCACTGTGCTACCATACCACCCACGATACCAGGCAACCCAGGAGGTTCAATACTGGCCTTTCATTTCTTGTTACTGCAGACAATGGGGGGGTCATTCCAATTCCCCATTCCCTCGCCTGCTTATTTCTTGTGCCCTCGCTGTTTGATGTTTGAGCCCACAGAAAGGTTAATAGGTAAATCTCAAATTTAATGATAGGGGTCCTTGTGTTCAATCTTTTGGCTACAAGTCCTTCCCCACTGCTGCGTCTCCAATGCCAGAGACATGACTGCAATTTGGTATGGAGGACTGGGGGCAGGGAAGAGATAGAAATGTGTATACCTCTGTCTATTTTGATCACAGATTTACTAACGGACATCCACACACAAACACGAGTGTGTCACAAACACGAGTGTGTCACAAACACAAATGTGCACACACTTTCTTCACAGAGAATGCTGGATAGCAATCAGTAACTAGAAAGACAAATCGAAAAGGCTAGAAATACGCAGCAAGTCGGGCAACTTTGGAGAAATAGAAATTAATATTTTAGGTCCCGAAGGAGGATCTAAACATCTCAAATTGTCTACTTTCGTTTCCCCACAGGCGGTGCCTGACCTGCTGAGTATTATGCAATGTCGGCAGAACATCTCAAAATATTTATCCGCGAATGGAATCCTGGCTGCCTTTATTCTGGCAACTTGATGTGCCTACAATGGTGCCCCTTTCGGTCAGCTGGACAGGAGTCAAAGGTTTTTTTTTAAATTCAGAGCTGAGGGAGAGCAGCATTATGAGAAAAGTGATCCATACCAATGCTGAACAAAAACACTTCCAAGTTACTAACCACTAAAAGGATTGGATTCCTCCAGCTGCATTTTTATATTAGCTAACAAGGTCTTCTGTTTGCATTATTAAGTGACTTCCTAGGTCAATGAAAACAACTTGCATTTGTGCGGCATCTTTTTTTAAAATGTAAATTTAGTGTACCCAATTCATTTTTTCCAATTAAGCGGCAATTTAGTGTGGCCAATCCACCTCGCCTGCACATCTTTTGGGTTGTGGGGGCAAAACCCACCCAAACACGGGGAGAATGTGCAAACTCCACACGGACAGTGACCCGGGGCCGGGATCGAACCCGGGTCCTCGGCGCTGTGAGGCAGCAGTGCTAACCACTGCGCCACCGTGCTACCCGCACGGTAAGGCATCTTTAATTAAATAAAATATTCCAAGGAGCACGATCAACCAGAATGTGACACTGAAGCACGCCAGGAGATATTTGGGCAGGTAATGGTGGGTTTTGAGGAGCATCCTTAGGGGGCGAGAGAGGTGGAGGGAAGGAATCCACATATTGGAGCCAAGGTGGCGGACGGCACGGCCATCACGGATGAAGGCTGTTGGAAGCCAGGGGCATATCATTGAACATTGGAGCAGCATCACAGCAGACGGTGAAGTTTTGTGTTCAATGAAAACCTGGAATTCAAAAGCAATGGACCATTCAGCCACCCAAATCTGTTCTGCTATTCAATTAGATCATTACTGACCCACACCTCATTTCCACTCACTCACCTTAGCTACGTTTACCTCCTAAGATAAATGCCTGAATCCCATGTATCTAAAATAATATTTGCGACTTCTCCCTCCACCTTCAGCATATAATTGTTTATGCGCCACAATGACCAGAAACTGAACTGGAGTAGCCATATAAATACCGTGGCTACAAGAGCAGGTCAGAGGCAGGGAATTCTGTGGTGAAGAACTCACCTCCAGACTTGCCAAAGCCTGTCCACCATCTACAAAGCACATGTCGGGAATCTGATGGAAAACTCTCCACTTGCCGGGATAAGTGCAGCTCCAACACTCGCAGCTCAACACCATACAGGACAAAGCAGTCCGCTTGATTGGTACCCCTTCTACCACCTTCAACATCCACTCTCTTCACCACTAATGAACAGTGGCAACAGTGGGCGCAATTCTCCCAACATGGAATAATGTCCCCTAGCGAGCGCGTTTAGCCGCGTGTTTCCCAGCATTCGCAGTGCCGAGAAACACATGACTATTCAACACAACTCGCGTTGAGTAAGGGGTCTGAACGGGGAACACACGGCCGAGGCCGCCCATAGCCCCGTTCTGTACAGTGAGGTGCGCCGCTCGCCGGAACTCCCCAGTGTAGCGAGAGATTGGGACACCATTTTTAAATGGCGCCCTGATCTCCGAAGTCTCCAAACCCATCACCAACCTTCCCCCACCCCCAGCCCGAATGTAGTATAGAAGGGTCTCCGTCCCACCCCCACACCGGGCAACCCTGGCCAGATCACACGCATGCAACAAATGCCAGCTTGACAGGGCCAACCTGGCACCCTGGCAGTGCCTCTGTCAGCTGACAGTAACACCAGTGCCAGGCTGGCACTGCCAGGGTGCCAGGTGGCACCAGTGCCAGGGCACCACCCCGCCCAAAGGGCTTGCAACTGGGGGCCTCCGATCCCCTGGGAGACCCCCATGAGTGCCCTTGCGTCTGGTCCCCGTTTGTGGGGACCAGTTTTTTTTTTACAAAAAATATACTTTAGTCATAAAATCTATAATAAACATTACAGAACATTTCGAATTGTCTTGACTGTACATTTCCATCAGAGTTGCACATTCCCTTGACTTTCTTCCATTCAATTTTGATAACATTACACACATATCGCTCGTTACGTTACAATTCTTTCTTAAATATTTACATCGTCATGTTTCTTTTATACATTGGAGTGTTAATGACCCAGACCGAGGGGGGTTTACACTGTTACCCGCCCCTCGGTGTACATTTGTTGGTAAGACCTTACACAGTGGTCTTTCCCCATTGCGCCTTGGCGGCAGCTGCCCCAAGCTTGAGTGCGTCCCTCAGCACGTAGTCTTGGACCTTGGAATGTGCCAGTCTGCAACACTCGGTCGAGGACAGCTCTTTGCACTGGAAGATCAGCAAGTTCCGGGCAGACCAAAGAGCGTCTTTCACCGAGTTGATGACCTTCCAGCAGCAGTTGATGTTTGTCTCGGTGTGTGTCCCTGGAAACAGTCCGTAGAGCACAGAGTCCGGTGTCACAGAGCTGCTTGGGATGAACCTTGACAAATACCACTGCATCTCTCTCCAGATCTTCCTTGCAAAGGCACATTCCATAAGGAGGTGGGTGACCGTCTCATTTCCCCCACAGCCACTCTGAGGGCAGCGTGCAACGGCCTTCGGGTGTACATGAAGACTCTGACGGGGAGGGCCACCAGCCAAGCTCGGTCTTGGTGCTTGTTTGTAAGTTCTGGTGATGAGGCGTTCTGACAGCCTGCTCAGGAAACCGTCCAACGTCCTCCACAGTCTCCTTTTCCCTGAGGGTCTCGAGGACATTACGTGCTGACCACTGCTTCATTGCCTTGTCGTCAAAGGTGAATAACAGCAAAAGGGATTATTATTTAAATGATAAAATGTTAAAACATGCTGCTGTGCAGAGAGACCTGGGTGTGCTAGTGCATGAGGCGCAAAAAGTTGGTTTACAGGTGCAACAGGTGATTAAGAAGGCAAATGGAATTTTGTCCTTCATTGCTAGAGGGATGGAGTTTAAGACTAGGGAGGTTATGCTGCAATTGTAGAAGGTGTTAGTGAGGCCACACCTGGAGTATTGTGTTCAGTTTTGGTCTCCTTACTTGAGAAAGGACGTACTGGCACTGGAGGGTGTGCAGAGGAGATTCACTAGGTTAATCCCAGAGCTGAAGGGGTTGGAATACGAGGAGAGGTTGAGTAGATTGGGACTGTACTCGTTGGAATTTAGAAGGATGAGGGGTGATCTCATAGAAACATATAAAATTATGAAGGGAATAGATAGGATAGATGCGGGCAGGTTGTTTCCACTGGCGGGTGAAAGCAGAACTAGGGGGCATAGCCTCAAAATAAGGGGAAGTAGATTTAGGACTGAGTTTAGGAGGAACTTCTTCACCCAAAGGGTTGTGAATCTATGGAATTCCTTGCCCAGTGAAGCAGTGGAGGCTCCTTCATTAAATGTTTTGAAGATAAAGATAGATAGTTTTTTGAAGAATAAAGGGATTAAGGGTTATGGTGTTTGGGCCGGAAAGTGGAGCTGAGTCCACAAAAGATCAGCCATGATCTCATTGAATGGTGGAGCAGGCTCGAGGGGCCAGATGGCCTACTCCTGCTCCTAGTTCTTATGTTCTTATGCTCTTATTCAAACACTTTTCCACAAGGGACAGGTGGTACGGCACGGTCCAACTACTTGGAGCGTTCCGCGGCAATGAGGCCAGGCCCATCCTGCGTAACACCGGGGACAGGTAGGACCTCAGTATGTAGTGACACTTGGTGTTTGCATACCGGGGGTCCACGCACAGCTTGATGCAGCTGCACACAAAGGTGGCCATCAGGATGAGGGAGACGTTGGGTACATTTCTCCCTCCCTTATCCAGAGGTTTGTACATGGTGTCCCTTCGGACACGGTCCATCTTGGATCTCCAGATGAATTTGAAGATGGCCTTGGTGACTGCTGCGGCGTAGGGTCGGGTAATGGGCCAGACCTGCGCTACGTGCAGTAACACCGAGAGCGCCTCACACCTGATGACCAGGGTTTTGCCCGCAATGGAGACGGAGCGTTGCTCCCACCAGCCCAGTTTCTGTCTTACCTTGGCTATGTGCTCCTCCCAGTTTTTGGTGCACGCCCCAGCCGCTCCAAACCATATCCCCAGCATCTTCAGGTAATCTGACCTGACAGTGAAGGGGACAAAGGACCGGTCGGCCCAGTTCCCAAAGAACATGGCCTCGCTCTTGCCGCGGTTTACCTTGGCTCCCGAGGCCAGTTCAACTGGTCGCAGGCATTCAACAGCCTGCGTACAGACGCGGGATCCGAGCAGAAGACAGCGACGTCGTCCATGTACAGGGAGGCCTTGACCTGCACGCCTCCGCTGCCTGGGATCGTCACTCCTCTTGTACCCGGATCCTTCCTGATGGACTCGGCAAAAGGTTCTATGCAGCACACAAACAGGGCCGAGGAGAGTGGGAAGCCCTGCCTGACTCCAGATTTGATCTGGAACTTTTCTGATTCCCACCCATTGATTGAGACTGCACTATAGATGTTTGTGTAGAGCAGTTTGATCCAATTGCGAATTCCCTCCCCAAACCCCATTTTGGAGAGCACATCCATCATGTAGGTGTGCGATATTCTGTCAAAAGCCTTCTCCTGGTCAAGGCTGATGAGGCAGGTGTCCACCCCCCTGTCCTGCACGTAGGCGATCGTATCCCTGAGTAGCGCGAGGCTATCAGAGATCTTCCTGTCGGGTACAGCACAGGTCTGGTCAGGGTGGATCACCGACTCCAGAGCAGACCTGACCCGTTTGGCGATGACCTTGGCTAGAATTTTATAATCCACATTCAACAGTGAAATGGGTTGCCAATTTCGAATTTCTTCCCTTTCCCCCTTCTGCTTGTAGATGAGGGTGATGATGCCTTTCCTCATGGATTCTGACATGCTGCCTTCCAGAAGCATACTCTCGTACACTTCCAGCAGGTCTGGGCCCATCCAGTCCCACAGATCCGAATATAACTCAGCCGGTAAGCCGTCGCTTCCGGGCGATTTACTCGTCTCAAAGGACCTGACGGCCTTTGTCAGCTCTTCCAGAGTTAGCGGTGTGTCCAGGTTTTCCCGCTCGCTGTCGCCTAAGACCTCCGTGATAGACGACAGGAAGGTCTGGGAAACAGTGCTATCTGTTGCCTTCAGGTCATACAGTCCGGCATAAAAGGATTTGCTGATCCTCAGGATGTCAGACTGCGATGACTTTACAGAGCCATCTTCTTCATTCAGGCTGCGGGTCACAGAGGTCTCTCTGTGCACCTTTTGGAAGAAAAAGCGTGAGCACTTTTCATCCTGCTCCACGGAGCGGACTCTGGAACGGAAGATAACCTTGGAGGCCTCCGAGGTGTGGAGCGAGGCTTGCTGGCTCTTCACCTCGTGGAGATCCTCCTTGACATCCACCCCCATCGACTGCAGCTGGAGCAAATTCTGCATACTTTTGTGGAGCCTGGACATGACCCCTCGTCTCTCTCTCTCACCTTTTGAATGCCTTTGAGGATGAAAAACCTTTTGATGTTCCCCTTGATTGCCTCCCACCAGAGATGTGGAGGCTCAAAGAGGGGTTTCACGGTTCTCCAACCTTTGTAATCCCTTTTAAGTTCCTCGAGGTTCTCTGGAGACAACAGTTTTACATTCAGCTTCCATGTCCCCCTGCCCGCCCCCTGGTTTTCCTGCAGGTGGCAGTCGGCCAGTAGGAGGCAGTGGTCAGAGACCTGACCGTGAAAGCACGGGACACAAAGAAGAAGTCTATCCTGGAGCGGACGGACCCGTCTGGCCGTGACCATGTGTATCTACGCTGCGCTCCGTCTGCAGGGTTGCTGAAGATGTCGAGCAGCTTGGCGTCTTTTACCGTTCCCATCAGGAGCCTGGGCGCAGCGCCTAGTTTGCTGTCGGCTTTGCTGGATTGTCCAGCCGCATCGATGATGCAGTTGAAGTCACCGCCCAGAATGACAGGCTTGGAGGTGGCCAACAGCAGTGGGAGTTGCTGAAGGACTGCCAGCCGCTCACTCCTTACGGCCGGGGCGTACACGTTAATGAGTCTGAGAGGGACGTTTTTGTATTTAACGTCTGCTACAAGGAGGCGTCCACCCACTACCTCCTTAACGTTGGAGATGGTGAAGTTGCCTCCCCGCAGCAAAATACCCAGGCCGGAGGAACGACAGTCGTTTCCTTCTGACCAGATGGATGGCCCGTGGGACCACCAGCTCGACCAGCGCCTGTGGTTGCTGAGGTGCGGAATTCCGCACTCCTGCAGGAACAGTAGGTCGGCTTTCATGTTTGCTAAGTAGCTGAGTGTGGCTACACACCGCGAAGTATCTTTAATGCTTCGCACATTAATAGATGCAATTTTAAACCCCATTTTAAAAGGTAGATTTACCAGTCTCAGAGTCCAGAGTCTATGCAGTTGGCTGTTCCAGCTGTTGGATGTTCCCCAGCATGCCGGTGGTGCTCGCAAACTGTTGCACAGTTGCAGGGCTGAGAAAGCTGTCCTGGTCCGCACTGGGCCCGTGATCTCGACGAGGATGCATGGGGGGGGTAGTGTAGCCCTGGCGTCCGTCGTGGCAGTCAGTGGGTGTTAGGGTTGCAGGCCGGTTTTCGCCTGGGTTGTTGCTGCTTGTTAATTTCTGGAGTTGGTCTGTGACCTTATTTTCAATGTCTGGCGTTTGGTGTCCGTTGGTCATATTGCTGTTCCCATCCACCAGAGGTTGATGATCTCGGCGTGCTTTATTTCCTTCCCTGTCTGTGGTCTGGGGTGTCTGTGCATCCTGTTCTACATTGGTGCTTTGCCTCTTTATTTGAGGCCAATTCTTGTCTTGTTTTCCCTCATCGGAGGAGGTGTCGGCGCTAAGTCCGCTGGCTGAAAGGTGCCGCTTTTTGCCATTCCCCATTGTTTGTCCCTGTTCACCGTTTCCCAGGGTTCTTGATTCTTCGTTCCGTCCTCTTCCATTGAGTCTTCCGCGTCAGATGAGGTTGGGGTTGAGTTGTCAGGTTGAGCTGGGGCCTCCACCTTTTGTTGAGGGCCCTTCTGTTGATTTTCAGCATTCTGTGCTGTGGTGTCTTTGTCGATGGAGGGTGCATGAACCTCCCCTGTGGTCGCCTTTTTGACTCCGCCGCTGATGATTTGTGCGTACGTTGCCCCGTGTTTTGGGCAGGCCCTGTAAAGATGGCCGGCCTCCCCACACAGGTTGCAGCACTTGTCTTCCTTGCAGTCCTTTGTCATGTGTCCCTCCTGCCTGCAGTTTTTGCAGAAGGTCACACTGCAGTTGGCGGCAACATGCCCCGTTTTGCCACAGGTGCGGCATACTCGCGACTGTCCCACGTAGTAGAGGTAGCCACGATTTCCTCCAATGGCGAAACTGGAGGGGGGATGCAGGATGGTTCCGTCGCGGTCTGTTCTCAGAGTCACCTTGATCTGGTGCTCACTTGTCCAGATGTCAAAGGTGTCCTTCAGTTGCACGCTGTTACTTTTCAGCTCGACGTACCTGGCGAGGAACGTGAGCACATCAGACACGGGGACGTGGGGGTTGTACGTGTGCAGTGTAACGACCCGGTTTTGCTGCGACGGTAGCGTAAACAAGAGGCTCCGCAGTCAGGATAGACAGGGGGCTCTGGTTACCTTTTTCTTTGAACACATTCAGAATTTGATGCAAGCTGCGACACTCTTGAAGGCGACGTCAAAATATCCATTGTTGAGGAAGTCTTGCAAGCAGAAGATATCTGTTGCTTGAAACCCGCAGCACTCGAGCAGCACCCACTTTACGAAGAAATTGGGGTCCACAAGTGACTCCCCTTCCAACTTCTTCGCTGTGACTCGGACAGTGTTTCGCACTCCCCAGCCTGGTGGTCGGGATGCAGCTGCAGCCATAGCTCACACGTTGAGTCTAAACTGTATCGGCGTTAGGCCTAAACCAGAGGCTTAGATCAGTATGTCGATCCACCAATAGCAGCAGAGCTCCAAACGTTTCCTCTTCGACGACTTCAATCCCTCCGTGTTCTCCAATCCACGATCGACATCGAAATCCTCAGCTTCCCTTGATCAAATATATACTTGATCTTAGCCAAAAGGCCGAGAAGCATTTGTGGGGACCAGTGCTGAACGGCGCTCGCCCAAGGTCTTTGAGGCGAAGGGGATGAATCCCAAAGCCTCAGGTACCTCGAGAATCTGCACATTAGGATGAGGCTAACTGCCTCGCTCTAATATGCAGATTTGCTAAAAGGTGATCCCCCCCATTGCGGGTGGGGTTCACATCGCAACACCTTGCGAGATCAAACGATCCTGAGAGTGGGGTCTCCCGGCTTTCAACGGCCACGCTGCGCCACGGCGAGCTGCTTTTCAGGCACAGGGTGACCGCTGGATCTTGCCCAGTTTGTAAACATGGTGGGCCAAATGACAAACTGCTGGCTTTATGGCTCTTTCCCCCTCCCCCCACTTCATTGGTCGCTGAACGTCGATCGATTGAGGCACCATAATAAAGATACTTAGAAATTGTGATCAAAAAATCCCAGCAGTGGCTGCTTTGTCACTGTTCTGCTGCTGGCCTGTAAATTCACTATAAACAGGCAGTCAGAGGTGCCAGATTGGGAACAGTGCAGTAAGACTGCTCCAATAAATCTAATATCCGGTGCCATCCTTAACAGGATTTTAATAGTGCGGCCCTCTCATGGGTCAAACTGATTTGGTGTCTGGCCACCTCAAGTTCAATACTGCAATTAATCCTGGACAGTTCGTTAACTTAATATTACATCTCCGACAGGTCCAACTGCACCGTACAGAAGATCTGAAGGAGAGGGGTTGTTAATGCCAGGAAGTCCACATCATTTTCTTCAACGCTACAGGACTCTCGCCGAGCTAGCTCATATGGCAGCCAGTGGGGTTCGTAACAGGCTGCGATAAGCTGCAAGAATCAGGCTCAACGCGGAGGAACATTTCACAGAATAGTTACAGTGTATGGGGAGGCCATTCAGCCAATCACCCAAAGGAGCATTTCACCAGGCACCACTGCGCCGCCTTCTCCCCGTAACCCTGCACATTCTTCCTTCTCAGATAGTAACTTCCACCAATGGGAACAGTTTTTCCCTATCCACCCTGTCCAGACCCCTTGTGATTTCTAATTCCTCTATCAAATCACCAATTAACTGCTGCCTCACAGCTCCAGGGACCCGGGTTCCATTCTGGGTGACAGTTGTAACAATATGTACATTGCAAGGAATACAAAGGGTTAACAATTTGATGTTATTACTTCTCACCACCAGATGGAGATAAGGAGCAGTCATATAAATATCATGTGACTCCTGGGATTCTGGGGGAAGGTGTTTCGGCGTGAGAGAGATTAGTTGCATAGTTCAGAGATCTGTATTTAGAGATATCGTACAGTTTCATTTAATAACTTCAACCGTAGACCTTGTAAGAATCTTATTTAAGTAGTGTAAATAAATCCGCTTTGTGCAGTAACTTAGCTTGATGTTCTTTGTTCTACACTACGTTCTCAACACATTCTGATTCACAAAACAGAGAACATCACAACTGTCTGTGCGGAGTTTGCACATTCTTCACGTCTGAGTGGCTTTCCTCCGGATGCTCCGGTTTCCTCCCACAGTCCAAAGATGTGCAGGTTAGGTGGATTGGCCATGATAAATTGCCCTCAGTGTCCAAAATTGCCCTTAGTGTTGGGTGGGGTTGCTGGGTTATGGGGATAGGGTGGATGTGTTGACCTTGGGTGGGGTGCTCTTTCCAAGAGCCGGTGCAGGCTCGGTGGGCCAAATGGCCTCCTTCTGCACTGTAAATTTTAAGTCTAAATTCTAAAATTGCCCCTTAGTGTCCAAAGGTTAGATGGGGTAACGGGATAGGGTGGGGGCATGGGCCGGGTAGGGTGCTCTTTCAGAGGGTCTGTGCAAACGCGATGGGCCGATAGTCCTCTTGCCGCACTGTGGGGATTCCACGATTCTATCCATGAACTTTCTTTTCTCCAAGGGAAACAGTCCCAACCACTCCAACCTATCAACATGGCTGAAGTTCGTCATCCCTGAAACCATTCTCATGCATCTTTTCTGCACTCTCTCGGATATCTTCACGTCCGTCCAAAATGGGATTTCCCTGAACTGGGTGCAGTACTTCAGATCAAAAAAATGCTATGTGTGTGTTTTACATGACCTCGCTTTTGAACTCTATGCATCTATTAATAAAGCTCAGGATACACTTTAATAAACACGCTCTCAACCAATCTCGTCTTTTTAATGCATTCATGGGATGTGGGCATCGCAGGCTGGGCCAGCATTTACTGCCCTTCCCTAATTGCCCTTGAACGGAGTGGCTCGCTTGGCCATTTCAGAGGACATTTAAGAGTCACCCACATTGTTGTGGATCTGGAGACACTGTCGGCCAGACCAGGCCAGCATGGCAGATTTCCTTCTCTAAAGAAAATCGGTGATCCAGGAGGGTTTTTAACCACAAAAAGCAATGGGGTTGTGGTCATCAGTAGTGTTTTAGGGAGGGGCAGCACAGTGGCGCAGTGGGTTAGCACTGCTGCCTAACGGCACCGAGGTCCCAGGTTCGATCCCGGCCCTGGGTCACTGTCCCTGAGGAGTTTGCACATTCTCCCCATGTTTGCGTGGGTTTCGCCCCCACAACCCAAAGATGTGCAGGGTAGGTGGATTGGCCAGGCTAAATTGCCCCTTAATTGGAAAAAATGAATTGGGTACTCTAAATTTTAAAAAATCATTAGTGTTTTAATTCTAGGTTTTCACTGAACTCAAAATTCACCATCTGCTGTGGTGCTGCTCGAATCCAGGTTCCTAAAGCATTATCCCGAGTCTGTGGATTACTAGTCTAGTGTCAATACCACTACATCCTTGCACAAATACACCTAACCCCTCTGCCCTGGCACCCTCTTTCGAATTCTGCCCCTTTATATTGTATCTCCACATTCTTCTGACCATATATCCAGTGACGCTGTACGTTCCATTCCTGATCAAAGTTACCCCAGTGTGTTGATTGTCCCCTTTAGGGAAACCACCCTGCCAAATCACACTGCAAGTTAGCCTCAGTACTCCTGGGTCACAGCGTGAATAATAAATCTGCCAGATTCCCCACGCAACTGCAGTCATATTCTCTGCTGGAAAGTGTCGTGGGGCAGTAGATTAGGGCAGATTGTTTGCACCAGTAATTTATTTTATTCTTTCACAAGACATGGGCATCGATAGCTAGGCCGACATAATTGCCTTTGTGAACATGGTGGTGAGTCACCTTTATGAACCGTTGCAGTCCATGTGGTATAGGTACACCCAGTGCTGTCAAGAAGGGAGTTTCAGGATGTTGACCCAGCAATACTGAAGGAACGTCGATAATATTTCCAAGTCAGGATGATGAATGGCTTGGTGGGGAACCTGCAGGCACTGGTGTTCCCAAGTGTATGCTGGTCTTGTCTTTCTAGGTGGTAGAGGACGTGGGTTTGGAAGATGATGTTGAAGGAGCCTTGATGAGTTGCTGCAGTGCAAGGTGCAGATGGTACACACGGCTGCCACTGGTGGAGGGAGTGGATGCTGAAGATGGTACATAGAATACCATCAGAGGATTAGATAGGGTGGACAGTGAGAGCCTTTTTCCTCGGATGGTGATGTCTAGCACGAGGGGACATAGCTTTAAATTGAGGGGAGATAGATATAAGACAGACGTCAGAGGTAGGTTCTTTACTCAGAGAGTAGTAAGGGCGTGGAATGCCCTGCCTGCAACAGTAGTGGACTCGCCAACATTAAGGGCATTTAAATGGTCATTGGATAAACATATGGACGATAAGGGAATAGTGTAGATGGGCTTTAGAGTGGTTTCCCAGGTCGGCACAACATCGAGGGCCGAAGGGCCTGTACTGCGCTGTAATGTTCTATATTAATGTCCTGGATGGTGTTGAGCTTCTTGAGTGTTGTTGGAGCTGCACTCATCCAGGCAAGTAATGGTCTCAATACTTCTGGAACAACCATTTAGGATTGAGATGAGGAGAAATGTTTGCATAAGGTTGTGATTTTGTTTTTTGGAATTCTCTAAGCCAGAGGGACGTTCAGTGGTTGAATATATTGAAGACTATGATTGATTGCTTTTTGGATATGAAGAGCTACAGGAAAGTGGGCCGGAGGTAGACAATTAGAAATGGTCTTATTGCATAGTGGAGAAGGCCCAACGGACCATTTAGAAACTCCTCCGCCTATTTCTTTTGTTCCTATGCCAACACTTACTGTCTAAGCCATTTGAGAGAGGTGGCAGAGGGTGGCTAAGACTTTGGCGAAAGATGCCCCAGAATACCCACACATACAGGAGAGGGCAGCGTACTGTAGCATCATCAACACCATTAGGCTGGCATCCCAAAAGAGGATCCCCAGAAGGGGATGGTGAACAGGAAAATTATTAGTACTAGTGTGATGGCACACAGGACAAGTTGGCATATTTATCTGGGGAAGGGTATATTGGAGTGCTATCTGTACCAATGGCGTCTACAGCCCAACACGAACGAGCGCTTTTTGGGCAGCAATGGAATAAATTGGGTCAACAAAGCTGCTGTATTGAAAGCAAAGAGTTTCACAACACATCAAAAGCTGAAGTTATTTCTTGCCTTCAACGATCTGATGAGCGAAACAGGACGTAACTTGGTGTAGTGACAATATTGTCAAGTGGCTTGGGAGCGTCCAGCTCTGTCGCTTGTGCAGTCAGGCAGCGCTGAGGGACCAAGATGCTTGTTTACTGATTAAATGAACTCTGAATGGAATACCAGAGGACGTTCAAGATATCAATACCTCCAGCCATGTCAAATCAACCGTGAAGGACTATGTGCTCCCAGTTCTTAAGCACTCTCTTTAATCACATCTGTCAACCATCCTGCATCTGGAGCTGTTAGCAGAGTGTAGCATCTACTTTTGCCGACTTTCTTTGTTAAGCACGATATTCGCACTCCCAATGGTTAATCAATATTGCCTGTTCACACCGAGAGATCATTATCCATTACCAGCACTTTATGTTGTTCTCTCCATTATCCTTCTTCTCCCCCAGCCCCTTTTAAAAATGGTGACTGGTGCTGAGGTACAGTTCCACCGATGCCTCCGGCCGCCCTCGAGCGGTTGTCCTGTGTGTGCTGATGTTTAGGATGAATGCCCTCCAGCTGTTGACAAGCTGGGCAGCAGTTTCCCTCATCCAAAGACCAAGCTAGCCCACTTTCCAGCGAGAGCCGCAGTGGAGATTTACCCTGTCGACCACATGCAAGGAACATGTTCCGAACTGTGCGATACACAGCACACTGGAGAAATCCCCGCCCCCCCCATCCCCCTTCACCCAGGACTTGAAGACTTGCTCCAATTTCTCCCCTTGGTCCCCCGGGGGCCAACCCGCTGATCTGTGAGCAAATCACTACAGTTTTAGTCTTTCTTATCACCGGCTCTATTTACACATTGGTTTTTAATGAGTGTGTTTGCACAGTTCCTGCAGGAAGTGGCGGTTGAGGATGTTTGGACTGTACTTGTTGAAATGTGAGCCGAGATTGTTTGCATTTCCCTGCTGGAACCGGGTGCTGAACACCTCTACATTAGAATCCCTTGGCAAAAGATTGAGGCGAACAAAGATAACGGCTAAATTCAGAATCTTGTTGAATATCTTTAGGCACAGCCATCCTCCGAAATTTGAATTCACTCCTTGCATTGTGCCGAGAGCCTGCAGCAGGTAACTCTCCATCAAATAAAGCTGTAAATTCAGACCACCCAGTCTGATTCTCGCTCCGCCTGCTATAATACCGTACGTTAACTCGGCAACAATTAGGAGTGATGAGAATTGCAGTGACAAGCATTTATGAGCGTAGAACTTAACAGTATCTGTAACTAATTTTGCATCAACCTGGGTGTGAAAGCAAATTTAAATGATCACTCTGGCAGCTTCGCAACGTCAGCCCACAGATCTATACAGCCAACGAAGCACTTTCTGCTGTGTCGTCACTGCTGTAATGTAGCAAATGCAGCAGCCAATTCACACAGCAAGCACCCAAAACAAAAAAGAAAATGACTGAACACCCTGAATTGTGGTTTTAGTTGAGAGATAAATATTAGCCAGGGCACCAGTCGCACAGCGATTAGCACTGCTGCCTCACAGCACCAAGATACCGGGTTCGATTCCGGCCTCAGGTGACTGTCTGTGTGGAGTTTGCACTTTCTCCCCGTGTGTGCGTGGGTTTCCTCCGGGTGCTCCGGTTCTCTCCCACAGTCCAAAGATGTGCAGGTTAGGTGGATTGGCCATGATCAATGCATGAAGTTACGGGGATAGGGCGGGGAAGTGGGCTTCGGTAGAGTGCTCTTTCGGAGGGTGGGTGCAGACTCGATGGGCTGAATGGTCTCCTTCCGCACTGTAGGGGTTCTTACTGGACTCACCTGCTCCTCTTCAAAATGGTGCCTTGGGATATTTTACTTTCACAGGTCGGCGGGGTTGCAGTTTAACCTCATTCAGAAGAATGCATGTGTGACAGTGCAGTACAGTGCAGTGGGCGGCACTGTAGCACAATGGTTAGCACCATTGCTTCACAGCGCCGGGGTCCTGGGTTCGATTCCCAGCTTGGGACATGTTGTGTTATGTACTCTGGGATAACACAGGCTGCAACTCTATGCAGCTTTGACCAAAGGATACTCCAGACTTTGAAGTAAGTTCAATGTGATTTATTGAACCATTAGCACAGTTCTCTATGAGTTCGACTCTCCTGTTAATCTTGCTATAGTAACTCAGTCTTACTAACCAGTCTGCTCTAAGCCACGTGGTGGGTGTGATGCTTCTGATCTGCCCCTGTCCTACTCTCTAAGTGTCGCCTGTGGAAAGAGGCAGAGCATGTGTGCCCTGTCCTTATATATGGGTTGTTTAATGCCCCCTTGTGGTAGTATCACCTCTGGGTGTCTTGACTGCTGTCATGACATCTCTGGTGCTCCCTTTAGTGTTTACTTAGTCGTGGTGTATTTACATTAACCCCTTGTGTATTTACAGTGATGCATATCACCACAGGTCACTGTCTGTGCAGAGTTTGCACGTTCTCCCCGTGTCTGTGTGGGTTTCCTCCGGGTGCTCCGGTTTCCTCCCACAAGTCCCGAAAGACGTGCTTGTTAGGTGAATTGGACATTCTGAATTCTCCTTCGGTGTAGCCGAACAGGCGCCGGAGTGTGGTGACTAGGGGCTTTTCACAGTAACTTCATTGTAGTGCTAATGTAAGCCTACTCGTGACAATAATAAAGAAGTATTGGAGTATCGCCTAGATTTCGTACTCTGATTTCCACATGGGGCCCTGAACTGACAATTTTTGGATCTGGAGCCGAGAATGCCCCCAATTGGCAGCTGAGTGTAACTGTGCCACCTTCTTGTCTCTCGAAGGAGACAGAGCTGCCAATCTGCAGCACAATAGAATTCATTAAACTACACCTTGAAGACCGGCCATAGTTAGTGCATGTGTGAAGGGCTGGCGACTATTGACCCCTCTACTAAGAGGTGAGGTATTTTTCTATCTACCCTATCGATGTCCTCAGAATTTAGTCCTCCTCGATCAGGTCACCCCTCAACTTCTACTGTAAACAACCCTGGCCTAACCAGCCTTTCTTCATAGCTGCCAATCCAGCGCTAATCATGGTCAGTAAATGGGGAACTAGCAGAAGGACAACATGTGCATTTGCTGGATGATTCATTATGTGTGTCCAAAGGCCCCACCTAATCCAACAGCCTTCGTTCACACCCCTTATACACACACACACCTTTGGGTGGGGGTGGGGGGTGGAATTAAAGAGTTAATTTTGGCCAACGAACAAGAACGCATATGGTTATTATCCAGCTGCATTGTTACTCATGAACGACGTTGTCCCCAAGAAAACACTCCTGTGTCAATTCATGAGCTGTTCATATCTCTGCTGCCTGAGCACGATACACACTTCACTGAGTTTTAAATTAAAATACACTAGATTCCATCTTCCCCTCCCCCTGCCAGTGAAAATGCAAACCCCTGAGGTGAGACTGACAAAAGGGTAGCCAACTGTTACACAAAATTCACACATATCACCCTCTGGCATTGCCCTAAAGATGAGAACTTTCGCTATTCTAGAAATAAGTGCTGAGTGCAACTTCTGCCCATGTCAACACGGTGTGACACGGCCGGTTGTTTTAACCGGCGGGGGAAAAAAACTGAGGGGAACAATGAGCAGCCAATCACTTCTTCTCGCTTAAGAAAAAAGCAACTAATGTATTCTAAAGGAAGTAAAGATTGTGGCGGACTTTCAGCAAAACGACCATAAATATGCTTTCAAACTGGACAGGATGAAGTTTTATAACCTCTTACCGGTGCCATTGCCTCACCATTGCTGGCATTTTCCAGGGGTTGGTAGGTGTCGGTCATTGGGAGAGGGTGGGAATGGGCAACAATCAACCACTGAAGGAGGAACTAGAGCCCAGAGGACACAGCAACCATTGGTGATCGAGCGTCTCCTTGTTAAAAACTTTCCTTCGATTGATTTGCGGTTTCTGCTTTTTGGAATGTGTGTTTACGTACACATGCCTCCTCGTGGAAACAAGCAAGCTTCCTAAACAAATGCCCTGCAATGTTTTGAACGGAATGGTCTCGTTCTACATTTCGAAGATGTGTCAATGCACCAGAGTTGGATGTCGCTGCACTGGAGTTAAAACTCAGCCTTCCATGCACCAGTTTGTACTGTTTAACAACAAGAGAAGCAAACTTACCTCTTGAGAGAGGAAAGGTATAATTTGTGCACAAATTGTGCTCAGTCTCTTCACAATTTCTGCCTGCAACAAAAAGAAAAGTGAAGTTTGGAAATTGCTACAGTTTTAATCATGACATCCACATTGTTAAAGTTAGGGCAGTTTCCTTCTTCAACCTTCGAGGCGCTGAGTCCGATTCTCATCACTCACCATGTCCTTTTTGGCATCCCGACTCATTACAGCTAATGGGACAGGGATACAAAGATCAGAATTACCCAGGACTATGATCCAGGGCCTATTTGTACCTCTTAACTTGAAGAAGATATTTCATAGAACGTAAATATTTACAATCATTTTAAAATCACTGGGTGGACTCCAGCTGGAGTATTGTATCCAATTCTGGACACTACCTTGGCATGGAGAAGATTTACTCGTATGGGGGGGGGGGGGGGGGGGGGGGTGAGGAAATTTAGTTGCGTAGAAGTGTGACAAGGAACCGTAACTGTTTCTCTGAAGAGCTGTGAAAACAATGGGGAGATTTAATAGTTGTTCGGGGTTCTGATGGATTAGATAGGGGGAAAACAGTTTCCGCTAGCTTGAGGGTCCAGGTTTAAAATAATTGGCACAAGAACCGGGAGGGGAAATGCAACAAATTGTTGTGAACTGGAACTTGCTTGCCTGCGAGGGTGGTGGTAGAAGTAGATTGCACAGGAACTCATTGCCTCTAGTTCTGGGCGCCACACTTGAGAGACGTGTAGAGCGGGAAAGATTCCTGAGAATGATTGCAGGGATGATGAATTTCAGGTGCGCAGATGGATTAGGGAAGTTGGGACTTCTTTCCTTGGAGACGATTGGGAGAGTCAGTGCCAAAAGGTCGAGAGGAGATTTGATAGGGACATTCTAAATCACGAGGAGTCTGGACAGAATAGTTAGGGAGAAACTGTTCCCATTGGTGGAAGGGTCGAGAATGAGGGGGCACAGGTTTAAAGGTGTCTAGTCAAAGAAGCAGTGGAGACACGAAGAGAGACCTTTTCACGCAGCGAGTGGTTAACATTTGGAATGCGTTGCCAGCGTGCGATGGGGGCATGTTCGACTGAGGCATTCAAGCGTGGATTAGCTCATTTTCTGAAAAGGAAGAAGGCGCAGGGTTATGGGGAGAAGGCATTGGAAAGGCACTAGGTGCACTGCTCATTCAGAGAGCTGCCACAGGCAATGATGGGCCAAATGGCCTTCTTCGGTGCTGCAACAATCCTGTGAACTTTCAAAAGGGAATTGGAAATACATTTTCAAAACAAAAAAAAAAATTACAGGTGCGAGTTACAGCATAAATATGTTCTTAAGTTGAAGGGGAAACGAAACAGAAATCTGCATGCACTTCCTGCCACATCAGCCATACACCATCCACAAACCACAATATTGCTCTCCACTCGAGTGACGTCATCTGATTGGCCACTATTGGACCAGTCATAAAGCAGAGGGTCCTTACAATTGTACAGGCACAAAGCCTCTTATTGAAATGGATGCTTGGCCAGCTAGACAGACAGCGAGAGAGCATCATAAAGATACGAACAATGATGAAACCGTCTGTTTCATTCACCGTCCCACACAGTTGCAATATCTTGTGCTTCACAATACTCACACTCCCCCAGTTGAAACCATGCGATCTCCTGGGAAAGGCACAAAACTAGATTTAAAAATAAAATCCACCGAGGCAATTGAAGTAACTCCAGGAGATTGCTCGTGCGCTGAATGTGGAAATTGTTATCTACTACATTTCATATTTTGCTGCAGTAACATTATTAACAACCCTGGGCGCGATTCTCCGAAATGGAGGCAGAGTGTTCGCGCCGTCGAGGTTCATGACGGTGCGAGACGGCCCCTATCCCGACCGATTCAGGGCCCAATAATGGGCTAGGAGCTGCGCCCACGCGGCGCCGCATACATGATGTGGCCGGCGCCGCATAACTGGCGTCACCCGCGCATGCGCGGGTTGGCCGGCGCCAATCCGTGCGTGCGTGGTTGCCGTCCTCTCCGAGTCCGCCCCGCAAGAAGATGTCTGACGGATCTTGCAGGGCTGCGGAAGAAAGGAGGTCCTCCTTCAGAGAGGACGGCCCGACGATCGGTGGGCACCAATCGCAGGCCACACCCCATTTGAGCCCCCCCCCCCCCCCCCCGCAGGCTGCGCCCCCCCCAGCATTCCCGCGCTGTTCCCGCCGGCAGCGACCAGGTGTGGACGGCGCAGGGGGGAACCCGCCACTTTGGGCAGGCCGCTCGGCCCATCTGGGCCTGAGAATAGCAGGGGTGCCGGAGAATCGCCATTTTGGGTGTCTCGAGCGATTCTCTGGCCTGCGCCACGCGGAACTCAACGGGGTCGTTCTCGCCGCTTGAACAATCGCGGGAGGGCGTCGGACCGGCATCGCGGGAAAATTTGGCGACCCAGGCGATTCTCCCAACCGGCGCGGGAGCGGAGAATCGCGCCCCCTGCTTTAAAATACATACAGGCAGTATGCCTGCTCAAGCTGTAATTAGGAAGTCGTAAATGGTGAGATAATTATTGATTTTAACTTACTTGGTTACAGACAAAGGCTAATGGAATAGTGTTTTGATTGCTGGAGATTCCCTGGAGTGTAGATAATTTATTAGGGTTTGTGTTTAGTCCTAACTAAGCAGGCCATGGAAATTAGTGGGATACGGATGATGTCATTAATGGGAGGAGCCAGGTCGGTCTGTAGTTTTGCAGTCCGGTATAGGATTTTAAGTTGAATAGCCGTTTTGCCACATGTTGTTAGGTTGAGCGGAAGTGTACTGGATCTTGAAGGGATCTCTCTCCAGAGATTTCCAGAGCTAAGCAAGTAGCCTGTTTTGATAACTTTATTTATAAGTGGCATTTGAACTGTATTGGGTTGCTTAATTAGAATTAGCAGCAGATGTTGAACGTAAGTTCAAGTTTTTCCTTTTAAGTATAATTTAACTGATAATTGTAAAACAATTTATTTGATGTTAATGTGGTTCATTCTGTATTTAAATTAAAATTTAACTTAAAAGACACCTATTGTTTAGAGTCATCACTCCTGGGGTGAAGTATCCTTTCCTCAATTTGACAAATAGAAAAATTGTTTAGGGTTCTTGTCTGATATCCTAACAAACGTTGGGGTCTGGTCCGGTATCCTAACACCCCGACCCTGAAGTATCTCCATTTAGTAACTGGTGCGGTCCTCGCCAGTCAGAAACAGTTCCAGCTGTCTTCAGACAGACAGACAGACATGGACATTTAATAAAGAGACCTGCACTGATTATCTTGTTGTAGAGTGAAGGCAGCACGGTAGCATTGTGGTTAGCACAATTGCTTCACAGCTCCAGGGTCCCAATTTCGATTCCCGGCTTGGGTCACTGTCTGTGCGGAGTCTGCACATTCTCCCCGTGTGTGCGTGGGTTTCCTCCGGGTGCTCCGGTTTCCTCCCACAGTCCAAAGATGTGTAGGTTAGGTGGATTTGCTATGCTAAAATTGCCCTTAGTGTCCAAAATTGCCCTTAGTGTTGGGAGGGGTTGTGGGGATAGGGTGGAGGTGTGGGCTTGGGTAGGGTGCTCCTTGCAAGAGCCGGTGCAGACTCGATAGGCCGAATGGCCTCCTTCTGCACTGTAAATTTTATGGTCTGTGGTCTAAATGGGGTAAACATTGTGCCTCTTTTTCCAGCTATAAAATGTGTGGAACACTGACCAACAGAGAGACCGACCGGGGCAAGCATTAATAATAATAATCTTTATTATTGTCACAGATAGGCTTACATTAACACTGCAATGAAGTTACTGTGAAAAGCCCCTAGTCGCCACAATCCAGCACCTGTTCGGGTACAGAGGGAGAATTTGGAATGTACAAATTACCTACCAGCACGTCTTTCAGGACTTGTGGGAGGAAACCGGAGCACCCGGAGGAAACCCACGCAGACGCGGGGAGAACGTGCAGACTCCACACAGACAGCGACCCAAGCCGGGAATCGAACCTGGGACCCTGCCGCTGTGAAGCAACAATGCTAACCATTGTGCCACCCAAGGCAGTGAGCCGATACATAAACACGGGCATGGATCATTTGGGTTAAATAACCAGCTTCTGCACTGTAAATTCAAATAGAATATGGCAGGGAGTTGCAATAATAGACTTTGGTAGTCAGAATGGGGATGGTTAATGGCCGTAATACAGGAGGCGATAGTAACACTCAAACAAGAAGGTGTTTGCAATTGACAAACTGAATGCATTATTAACAGGGAACGAATGCCTCAGGCTGCAACATTCTCCTGAGCTTTGCAGCCAGTTCAAGCCTCATTCTTGGGTGGCAGTTGAACTGCTCGAGTGTGTCCCTCAGTGCTAACACGCTCCCATTTATTTCCTACATTAGCATGCATGATTATATCACGGAGGTAAAAATTGGGGGGAATGGGGGGGGGGGGTGGCTAATGGGTTGAGAAATGAATGTCACCCCTCTAATTCATAGAAGTGCTAAATCGCAATAATCAAAATTACAACAAGTAGTAAAATAATAGGTGTGTGTGTGTGTGCCAATGCATTTCGGGCTGTCACACATCGATAGCCAGCAGTACATACAAGTTAAATGATGCTGGAACAACTGGGGAAATAATCCCGTCAACTGCATTCTAACTGAATGCTTTCAACTGTTTCTTCTTTTGAAACCAGCGAGCTGTCCTAATTGCCTGGCAGCTAAATATGACACGTAGAGTGGCAACAGCAACAATTTGCATTTATTTTGCACGTTAACCATCCCAAGGTGTTTCACAGGGGCAGCTATCAAACCAGATTTGGCACCGGACCACATGACGACAATGCAGGAGACCTGGCCACAAGCTTGTGCAAACGAGTAGGTTAAAAAGGAAAGTAGAAAGATGGAGGTGCAAGGAGGGGATTCCAGGGCTTAGGGCCCTGGCAGCAGGGCCCAGGCAGCTCTGGAACAGTGAACGGCCAATAGTGAAAAGGTTAACATTGCGACTAATAATAATAATCTTTATTAGTGTCACAAGCAGGCTTACATTAACGCTGCAATGAGGTTATTGTGAAACGTTCTTAGTGGCCACATTCCGGCGCCTGTTCGGGTACATAGAGGGAGAATTCAGAATGTCCAACTCACCTAACAGCATGTCTTTCTAGACTTGTGGGAGGAAACAGGAGCACCCGGAGGAAACGTACACAGAAGCGGGGAGAACGTGCAGACTCCGCACACACAGTGACGCAAGCCGGGAATTGAACCCGGGACCCTGGCGCTGTGAAGTAACAGTGCTAACCACTGTGCTACCGTGCCACCCTGTGCAAGAGACCAGATTTGGAGCAACGCAGAAAGCCCAGGAGGCGTTGTGGGGCTCGAGAAGATCGCAGAGATATGGACGGAAGGGACCGTAGAGGGATTTGAAAACAAGGGCAATAAATTTAGAACGCTGGCAGGTAAGAAGGCACCATGTTGAATCGCACTTGCCACGGTGCAGGTTTTCAGCTGGTCTGTGCTCACTAGGGGCGGAAGACCCATTGAAGAAAGTGGCAATGGAGGAAAGCCCATCAGCTGATCCGACACAGTGGGTATCGAACTGTTGCAACGACAGAGAGAAAAACAAACCGATGCACAGGGCTGCTTTACAGCGGCACTGCTCCCTCACCCAGCGAGCGAGAGGTGATGGAAAGGGCTGTGTTTACATTGCAAACTCTCTGCTTCAGCAGCTGATCTGCTTTGTATGCACATACTGCCATCACTCACGGAGCTTCTTTATCAATAACAACCCAATGTTTTGTACCACAGTCATTCACATGAGGGTAGGACAAGAGGGCAGGGGAACTGAGATCTTCTGCGAGTAATTAGAATGCAAAGACAACACGGCTATCACAGCAATCAGAAACAGGTGACACCGTGCTCCTGAATAGGACCGACTCATTTACATGAAAGGCTGGCTTCGTGATTGAGGTGCCCACAGCTAACGAGCCCATTACTCTGGTTTGCGCGAGGGTGAATAGCCCAGTTTTTGTATTGATATTTTTCCATTGTTTTTTTTTGTCCGTCCTGAATGAAAAGCCATTAAGAGTACTTCACATTACATTCCCAGGCTGTTTGATCTATTCATTCAGCACTCCCATTACATCTACCTTTCTCACATTGGGCCTGGTCTGGCTGAAGAGGCCATGTGGGTATTAGAATACATCTGCATCCGAGCACACACAGGCCAGGCTGTTGCTCCAGTGCAGCAATTGAGGGAGTGCTGCACTGTCAGAGGTGCCATCTTTCAGACATGTCACTAAATTGGGGCCCCATCTGCGTGTTAGGTGGGCAACCTTCCCTCCTTGCCCCCATGCGCAAGGTCAATATTCATCCTTTGAACACCATACCCCCTCCCCCCAAAAACCCCAGATGATCCGATCTTCAGTGAGTTGCTGCTTGCGGGAGCTGGAACAATGATGTGTTTAAAGAAACTGCTGCGATACCTGGATTAAAACGGGTTATTTATCGTTGCTGTTTGTGGGAGCTTGCTGTGCAGAAATGGGCCGCCGTGTTTCCTACTTCACAACAGCGACTGCACTTTGAAAGAACTTCATTGGTTGTAAGGAGCTTTGCAATGTCCTGGGGATGTGAGAGCCACTATATCAACGCACATCTACCCTTTGTTTTTTCCACTGTCTTTCCTGTGCACTGCAGTCAGTGAAGTATCTGGGGTGCAATTCTCCTAAAACGTTTCCAAGTGTGGCCACCGACGGGAAACGAGGGGCGGGATTCTGTGATCCTGAGGCTAAGTGTTGACGCCGTTGGAAACGCCGTCGCGTTTCTCGACGGCGTCAACACGGCCCCAGGATCAGCAATTCTGGCCCTTACAGGGGGCCAGCATGGTGCTGGAGTGGTGCACGCCTCTCCAGCTGCTGATCCGGCCGTGGAATGGGCGCCGGGGGGATGCGCGCATGCGCAGTGGGTCCGGCGTGAACCCGCGCATGCGCAGTCCCACCGACGCGATTTCCGCGCATGCGGAGTGTCTCCCTTTTCCGCGCCGGCCCCAACCCAACATGGCGCGGGAGTATAGGGGCCGGCGCGGAAGAAAAAAGGCCGAGAGATAGAGAGGCCGTCCCACCAATTGGTGGGTCCCGATCGCGGGCCAGACCACATCGGGGTCGCACCCCACCCCCATAGCCTGTCCTGATCTCAGTCTACTAGCTTTAGATGTGCCATTGCGAGATTGATGGGCACAGAGAGCTGAGGGGTGAGCCTGGGTACTTTCCATTTTAGTTGCTTTCCTGCCTCCTCTTGCCAATGTTCTGCCCTTCCCTCCTGCTGAACTATGGGTTCGCAACCACCAGGCCCGAGTGCTTATTGTTCACCTGCCCTCTTGAGACAACGAGATAGTACAAGAGCAAAGGAGTGGTCTTGCATCGATATATCGCTTTTCACAACCCCAGGATATCGCAAAGCACTTTGAATCCAATGAAGAGAGTTTTGGAGAGCACTCACTGCTGTAAAATAGAAACACGCAGCGGCTTGCACACGCCAATGTTGGATAATCAGATGCTGGTTGAAGGCCATGTATTGAGTGGGACACCAGGGAGAACTCTTACTTTGAAATATTGCCACGAGGCCTTTCGAGCTCGACCTGAGCGATCAGACTGGGCATCAGTTTAACATAATCAGTTTGTGGTAACGGATTCGGATTTCCCTCTCCCCCTGAAGCTCCCTCTCTCTCTAAAAAAAAAAGTGTCTCTCCACGCATTTGCCCAGAAATCCAATCTGCAATCTGGGGCCTGGCCAGTCTGTGCACAGTTTAACCAGCTCCCTGTATCAGCGCGCTGAGCCACCAGGGAACCGTTCTGTGGTCTGATACCTGCTCACAAAGCAGCGCAGGCAAGCCGGGAGCAGCTCATCGTTCAGGGAAAAAGCCAAAGAAAATATAAATGACAAACAACGCACACACACGAAAATAAGGTATACCTCCCACAAACATTTTAATCTTGACTGAGACGCTAGCACCTTTGGATCAAATCAGGAAATAACGAGGCCACACAATGTCTCTTGCCAACGGCCTCATTATCAACTTCCGGCTGTTTTGAGGCATCAATACAATTAGAACCAGCAAGGCTGTTGTCATGGCGATGGTATCTACAGGACATGACACAGCAGGCTGCTGCTGCTGCTACCTAACTGCAAATCAGCGCTTTCAATTCGGCCAGTTAGCTGCCACTAGGGAGAGTCATGGGAAGTGGGCAGAGAAAGGGAGGGAGGTTGGGGGGGGGCTGGGGTTGAGTCTAACTATCATAAACATTTCATTAACGAGTCACCCAGGAGACTGCCAGTGCTTTCTACGATTAAATAAATGATTTCCAAATGCGATCTGAAACAAGGCCGCCCAAACCCTTGGGCTTCCCAGCCAGTAAAACAGGGAGGAAATCAAACCGAAGGCCCCTGCGAAAATGAGTGCCACGAGGGACTGTCGAGGGGTGATTCCGATAGCCCGGAAGAGGTTAAATCAAACCCTTGGGAAAGCGCCGTTTTGGCCGCTAATCTATCCCGCTGGTGGACAGATTTGGACTGGATTTTCCGATCAGCTTTATTTTCAAGTTGCCATGAACCAGGGCGGCATGTGACGCAATGGCTAGCACTGGGACTGTGGCGCTGAGGACCCGGGTTCGATCCCGGCTCTGGGTCACTGTCCGTGTGGAGTTTGCACATTCTCCCCGTGTTTGCGTGGGTTTCGCCCCCACAACCCAAAGATGTGCAGGGTAGGAGGATTGGCCACGCTAAATTGCCCCTTAATTGGAAAAGAAAATAATTGGGTACTCTAAATTTTTTTTTTTTTTTTACAAGTTGCCATGAACAGTTTAAAATAACGCCGTTCCATAAATCCATCCTTTAAACTCCAAAATATGTGGCTACGGTTTGGGTCCTTCAGGGGTAGCCTGACTCGGCTGTACGAAAGGCAGGGACCAATAACACAGCTCCACTGAACCATTCCACATGGCCTTTTGGGGAAAAGTCCCATTTTCCCTCATGGCCAGACCTTTTCTCGCATCCTGGTGGAGGTAAACGGTCCTGGGTCAATTTTTGGACAAGTGCAGATGGTTCTTTGCGTTCCTGACTGTTACCAACCAACGTTAACCAACGGAGGGTCAAGCGATTTAGGGACTTTTCATAATAACTTAATTGCAGTGTTAATGTAAGCCTACTTGTGACAATAAAGATTATTATTATTCACCTCGCTGCTGCTTGCGGTGGACGGGGAAGAGGCTTTCAAAAATTCTTTTGCGGGATGTGAGCATCTGTGATGCCAGCATTCATCACCAATCTCTTTTTTAAAATTCTTTAAAAAATTTAGACCCACCGAGCCATCCCTATCGGCCATCGCTAATTGCCCTCGAGACGGCACCTTCTTGAACCCCCTGCAAGTCTGTGTGGTGTCGGTCCACCCATGGTGCGGTCAGGAATGGAAGTGAGGGGCAGGGGGTTGGAAAATTTGAGGCTACCTTTTACCCTCTTTGCGGAGGTACAATATCCAACATAAACAGCCCTAGAACAGAAATATTGCTTCTAATTGACTGGCCGTGGAAACGCAGACAGGAGACAAGTCATTAAGATTCACACCATAATTAAACCTTGTTACACATGCACTCCAATTAGGGCTTATCCTGCTGCCACTGTGTTTATCGCCTGTACAAGCGCAATTGCTTTAAAAAAAAGCACAACATTTGGGAGCGGAGGAGGGGAGAAAATCTCCCATGATGCAAGACGATCCGAGCAATATTAAAAAAAAAATTAAGAGTGATGGCGGGGTGTGGGGGAGGAGGGAAAATAAAAGTCTATTAAACGAAAGATAAATGAGAAAATTAGTGCTGACCCACAGCAAGTCGTTAAGATACCTCGGTGAGCATTATTTGCCATTATATGGATCGATGGGCTGGGCTACAGCAGCGATCAGTCACAAACGTACACACACTTCAGTAGCACATGAAAATTGTGTTCTCCGTCATTGTTTGTCACTGGGCACCTTGCCAGCTTCATTTCACTGGCACGGCGCCTGCCTTTTGATGTGCACACATATTCAGCTTGATTGATAGAGCAATGCAGCAGAACAAATTATGGCCATGAAATCAGTCCAGAGAGCTGGAAGCAGTTCCTGTCCCTGCGAGACTTCCATTTATTTGTATTATGATAGCAGCGTCAGCAAGGTCACTGGCAGCCGGTTCCCAGAAAGCAGCCGGCCAAGAGTATTTACCCAGAAGAGCTCCCTTCTTTATTTCCCCAGGAATCAATACTTTCCCAGCCCTCCGGGCACGCTAAGCGGCGGTGGCAATCGATCAATGACATGGCTGTGTTTTTGTGTGTGTGTGGGGAGGGGGGGGGGGGGGGGGGGGGAGAGGGGGGGGGGGGGGGAGGGGAGGGGGGGCGCCTGGAGAGAGAAAGAGGGAGTTGGAGGGAGATAAAGAGGAGGGATGACGGTGATGAGAAAACGAAGGCTGAAATTTTCATGGTGCCTTTTGCAGCCACACAAGTGAGCAATTTTTGGAGCGTAGCTCTGGGTGTGACATAGTGAAGACAGCAGCCAGTTTGCACACGGAAAGCTCCCACACATACCAGCAAATTTCATTTAGTGAGCAAAGGGGGCGGTGGCGTGAAGAGGGTGGAGGCGGGGGCAGTGGGAGATGGATTTAAGGTGGCAGCTGGTGAGGAATAAAGTGAGGCGGAGGAAGGTTGGTGGGCATGGGGACGGAGGAGGGATGTGCAGCACGGTAGCACAGTGGTTGGCACTGTTCATTCACACCATCAGGGACCCGGGTTCGATTCCCGGCTTGGGTCACTGTCTGTGCGGAATCTGCACGTTCTCCCCGTGCCTGTGTGGGTTTCCTCCGGGTGCTCCGGTTTCCTCCCACAAGTCCCGAATGACGTGCTGTTAGGTGAATTGGACATTCGGAATTCTCCCTCCGTGTACCCGAACAGGCGCCGGAGTGTGGCGACTAGGGGCTTTTCACAGTAACTTCATTGCAGTGTTAATGTAAGCCCACTTGTGACCAAAGATTTTTATTCTTATAGGTGAGGCACTATTCGAGCTCCAGGAGGTCATTGCAAAGAACAAAGAACAAAGAAATGTACAGCACAGGAACAGGCCCTTCGGCCCTCCAAGCCCGTGCCGACCATACTGCCCGACTAAACTACAATCTTCTACACTTCCTGGGTCCGTATCCTTCTATTCCCATCCTATTCATATATTTGTCAAGATGCCCCTTAAATGTCCCTATCGTCCCTGCTTCCACTACCTCCTCCGGTAGTGAGTTCCAGGCACCCACTACCCTCTGCGTAAAAAAACTTGCCTCGTACATCTACTCTAAACCTTGCCCCTCTCACCTTAAACCTATGCCCCCTAGTAATTGACCCCTCTACCCTGGGGAAAAGCCTCTGACTATCCACTCTGTCTATGCCCCTCATAATTTTGTATACCTCTATCAGGTCGCCCCTCAACCTCCTTCGTTCCAGTGAGAACAAACCGAGTTTATTCAATCGCTCCTCATAGCTTATGCCCTCCATACCAGGCAACATTCTGGTAAATCTCTTCTGCACCCTCTCTAAAGCCTCCACATCCTTCTGGTAGTGTGGCGACCAGAATTGAACACTATACTCCAAGTGTGGCCTAACTAAGGTTCTATACAGCTGCAACATGACTTGCCAATTCTTATACTCAATGCCCCGGCCAATGAAGGCAAGCATGCCGTATGCCTTCTTGATTACCTTCTCCACCTGTGTTGCCCCTTTCAATGACCTGTGGACCTGTACTCCTAGATCTCTTTGACTTTCAATACTCTTGAGGGTTCTACCATTCACTGTATATTCCCTACCTGCATTAGCCCTTCCAAAATGCATTACCTCACATTTGTCCGGATTAAACTCCATCTGCCATCTCTCCGCCCAAGTCTCCAGACAATCTAAATCCTGCTGTATCCTCAGACAGTCCTCATCGCTATCCGCAATTCCACCAACCTTTGTGTCGTCTGCAAACTTACTAATCAGACCAGTTACATTTTCCTCCAAATCATTTATATATACTACAAAGAGCAAAGGTCCCAGCACTGATCCCTGTGGAACACCACTGGTCACAGCCCTCCAATTAGAAAAGCATCCCTCCATTGCTACCCTCTGCCTTCTATGGCCTAGCCAGTTCTGTATCCACCTTGCCAGTTCACCCCTGATCCCGTGTGACTTCACCTTTTGTACTAGTCTACCATGAGGGACCTTGTCAAAGGCCTTACTGAAGTCCACATAGACAACATCTACTGCCCTACCTGCATCAATCATCTTAGTGACCTCCTCGAAAAACTCTATCAAGTTAGTGAGACACGACCTCCCCTTCACAAAACCATGCTGCCTCTCACTAATACGTCCATTTGCTTCCAAATGGGAGTAGATCCTGTCTCGAAGAATTCTCTCCAGTAATTTCCCTACCACTGAAGTAAGGCTCACCGGCCTGAAAGGTCAAGCAGACTCGGCCATGCTCTCCACCATTTCGCCTGCCGCCATTCTCTATCGGGCGTAGAGCCAGCAGAAGCTACCGTCAGACCAGAGGCCTCCAAGAACATCGCCCTCTGCTGCTCACAGGGAGAAGAGGGGCAGGGACATTTTTACATTTCAAACAGCAGGTTCCAGGGGTCAACAGTCAAGTGCAGCTTGTAAACACAAAATGGCCACCTCACTCCTCATTACACGCTTGTCCTCCCAGTGGGGGACCCGGCTCCCAATGCTCTCCCTCTTTCTTTGGGTTTTCAGCTGGAGAACCCCTATCCCCACCGAGTGGTATTAGATTTGCCCTCTGTACAAAGTGCCTTCACTTGAAGCCATTTATTATCACCATTGATTGAGAGCGCTGAGCGAGGTCACCAGCAACACACCAAAAAAAAAAAAAATCATTATTTTACATTTTTGATCTAATGCCTTGAGGGCTGCAGTGGCAATCTCCTCCATTTTAAAATTTATAACAAGTTAGGGCTTATATACATTGTAATGGAAATTCAATAAATAAAGAGTTTGGCACGTAATATGATTGCAGCTCGCAACCTGGATTTAGAATGCAAATTGGGACGATAGTCACTGCAATGTGTGTTTTGACTTGCAAAAGGGTCACTGTGAATTGAAGCAGAGATTATGCAATTACTGCCTCCTTTTCTTACTGTGAAATTCTATGATTCTACTTTCTAGTTCGGTATTTTCCCCTTCCATTTATCCCAATCCGCTCCTCAAGACACTGTTTTTTTCCCCCCAGGGTGCCAGCTGCCTCTGGTACCCGACCCGTGTGGCCTTTATTCACCGGTGTGAACTCCAGCAGCAAATGTTAGCCCACTTGGCACAAGGGACATCGCAGCCCAACCTCACCTTGTGGTCACTCAACGTTCGCCCACACACAAACTTTCCAGTTCAGATCAATAATAATAATAATTGCTTATTGTCACAAGAAGGCTTCGAAGTTACTGTGAAAAGCCCCTAGTCGCCACATTCCAGCGCCTGTTCGGGGCGGCCGGTACGGGAATTGAACCGCGCTGCTGGCCTGGTTCTGCATTACAAGCCAGCTGTTTAGCCCACGGTGCTAAACCAGCCCCATAGGCAGCAATAATCATAGAATTTACAGTGCAGAAGGGGGCCATTTGGCCCATCGAGTCTGCACTGGCTCTTGGAAAGAGCACCCTACCCAAGGTCAACACCTCCACCCTATCCCCATAACCCAGTAACCCCACCCAACACTATGGGCAATTTTGGACACTAAGGGCAATTTAGCTTGGCCAATCCACCTAACCCGCACATCTTTGGACTGTGGGAGGAAACCGGAGCACCCGGAGGAAACCCACACACACACGGGGAGGATGTGCGGACTCCGCAAAGACAGTGACCCAAGCCGGGAATCGAACCTGGGACCCTGGAGCTGTGAAGCAATTGTGCTATCCACAATGCTACCGTGCTGCCCGTGAGCAGGAGAAATCATCATAGATAATAATACAGTAGATAATTAACATATAATTTACACTCACCGCCAACTAATCTTTACACTATTATAAACTATGATCTGCTCTTACTCACACTATCTTTCCTTCAGTCTGTACTCCAGCCACCTCCTTCCCTTCTCGCCCCACAAGTCTTAACATCAATGCCTTATATACATGTAACTCTAGCTCCCTCTAGTGGCTGATCTGGGCATTTCATTAACCCTTGCAGTTCTTACATTTATGATAATACCACACCGCCTTACCACCCTTTCAGGCAGTGGGTTCCAGATTCCCTTTTTCTCCTCTATTGCCAAGGGGAGCTGAGGCCAATTATAGCAGCATACCACGGCTCTCGACTGAGATCAGGACAGCCAGTGGAACTGCCCCGGGACCTTTGGGTTTGATGGGCGTTGTACCACATGGAGTATTGATATTTAGCAGCAAAGCCTGCAGGACTTTGCTGCTCTTTGAGGCGCCTATACATTGGATGGAAGAGGGTGGTGTGCGACTGGTGCCCAACAGGTTGGGATTATTTTTTTTAATTTGTTCCTGGATGTGAGCGTGACTGACAAGATTATCATTTATTGCACATCCCTAATTGCCCTTCAGAAAACGTGTTGAGATGCCTTCTTTTTTTTAAAGTTCCAATTAAGGGGCAATTTAGTGTGGTCAATCCACCTACCCTGCCCATCTTTGGGTTGTGGGGGTGAGACCCACGCAGACACGGGAAGATTAATGCGCAAACTCCACACGGACCCAGGGCCGGGATCGAACCCAGGTCCTCGGTGCCCTGAGGCAGCAGTGCTAACCACTGCAGCACCGTGCCACCCCCTTCTTGACCCGTTCCAGTCTGTGTGGTGTCGGTACACCCACAGTGTTGCCACTGTAGCGGGTTGATGCGACGGAGTGGCTTGCTAGGCATTTCAGAGGGCAGTTAAGAAGCAATCATGTTGGTGTGGATCTGGAGTTACATGTAAACCAGGCAGGGCAAGGATGGCCGATTTTCTCCCCTCAGGACATCATTGAACCAGATGGGATTTAATTGACAGATCCGGTAGCTTCATGATCGTTTTTAATGAGACTCACATTTTATTAATAAATTGAATTTAAATCCCCCCAACCTGCCATGTTGGGATTTGAACTCGTGTCTCCAGAACATTAGTCCGGGCCCATGCATTATTAGTCCAGTGACATTGGACATTATTTAATTCAGGCAATGGGTGTTCTACTATACGCCTGGAGAGCCAGCAGACACCCAGTGCCACCTCCTTTGAACTCACTGAATCAATTTCTGAACAGGCACCTAAATGGCCAGCAGTGGTTCGCGCATGTCCATCTCGCAAAGTCAGCTGGCCATTTACATCACCGGTTGCCTCCATGGAGTTCCAATTTTTGAAGCCCGGCGGTATGAATCACAGAGCGCGCAAAGCAGGCCAGGAAAAAGGAGGTTTGAACTTGGTGGATTCTTCGAATAGCCCTTTTGATTGGGTCCTGGGACAACTTTGGAAGCGTTCTGGGACACTTTGAGGGAGGCAAGACATCTGTCGGGATTGTTAGAATTTACACACAAGCTCTTTGGAATGGTCAAGCTGACCAGGAACCATCAGGTTGTCCAGGAACCGTCGATCAGTCGAGGAACTGCCAAAGGATACTAGCCAAGTTGGCATGCAAGTAATACGAGCCAAGTAATTGCAAAGCTTGGAGGATAGAGGTTATGTGGTGGCATAAGTAGGCACTAAGTTGGCAGAGGGCTGTGGGGCCATGGGGTGGATAGATGGACACGGGTGGGGTATGGGTTGACAATAGTTGGCATGGATGGGCCATTGGGCATGTGTTGTGGGGGAAGGGGGGGGGGAAGATAGGTGAGCAATGAGGGCTGGAAGGATGTTTTTTTTTAATTAAACAGTGTTGGAGCACAGAGGCAGGCCCTGTGCCCAATCCGCCTCCTCACCCGGCAGCCCCTGTACTCGTCCCGGGGTCGCCCACTTCAACCACTTTTTCAACCAGCCCCCTCCCTTCTGACAATCAAACATCAGGCCGGGGGGGGGGGGGCAATGTTTCTGGCAATGGTTGAGTACCAGCTGTGGCGGGGTGAGGAGGTCCTGAATTGGGCATTAAGGGTCCATGAAGAAGGGGGGGGGCAGGAAGGCATCAGGCTCCCCAACTGGCGTCCTGATTAAAGACCCCTCACAGTCTCCAAAAGTGGCATGGGGAAGGGCATTAAATGCCGCCCATTAAGACCCCGATACCGCCCTCCCGTCGCGCGCTGTGTGGCACCTGTAAGGTAACATGTCACTAGATTCACAGCTGGTAACAAGAACGGGCCCATCCAGCAGCCAGCGTGCTTGGGCCTAGTCGGATACACCAAGGCCTGCCGTTGCGATCCAGCAGCCCAAGCTCCCGAGACCCACAACTCAAGTCACTGGCCCGGCCTCCGCTCTGCACAAGAATATATTTGTGACAGAAATGAGAGTCACCACAGGGGTCAGCCACATACTCTACACGCGTCACCAGCACACACAGAAGAACTGTTACAGGGGCATCAGATGGGCTAAAATACATCATTTGTTCTGCGCTCATTTGCTTTGTTCTAAAACACCGTGTTTTGCACTGAATTATGTATATACCGCCTACTGAGTCATATCCACTCATCATAGTTTATCTGTTGATGCATGGAGGTTGGCTCCTCTGTTTAGATTAAGAAAGCTACTAGGAGGGGGATGGGTGCCCACATGAAGCGGGAATAGGAAACGGGCTGCTGCATTCTGCCTGGCTGAGTCACAAGAGTGAGATAAATAACTCAGGCAGCAATTAGGGAAGCTTCACATATAAAATATGACTCCTGTGGCACTAATTACCACAATTAGAAGTTCGATGATGAGTCAAGAGGGCCCCCCCCCCCCTCTCTTCATTTTGTTGATCACACACACCTCAAGCCACCTCCATCTCTGCTGACCCCTCCCCATATTTATAATGTGACTGCTCTTCCTCGTGCTCAGGTGTTTATGGGACAGAGACCACTTGCCGCCTGCCCTTCCACGCCATACACGGGACGCACAGCCTCACGGCTGGTGCAAGGCCCATTTTGCGCACCGTGACCTGATTTTTACGTCAAAGCTCAAAAAATTGAGGCACGTGAAGCCAGGTCAGAACTGGGTGGCAACTCATCCTGGGCAGATTCGAATGCCAACAAAAGTGTCCTTTGTGTCCCTTCCCGCACACCCTTCCAAAAGTATTGAGGCTGAGAAGATCTTTCATGTATTGCAGCTATCAGTGACCTCTCACCGAGGGCACCAGGCCGACTGGTGGATGAACAGATTGCTGGAACCATTAGTAGGCGGAAGTAGCATTTCAGAGTTGGAAAGGTGACAAACAATGGCCCATACCATAATATATTAAACCCGGAAACACCTAACATACCTCAGATCAAATTAATGTTTACAACCATGGCACCACTGAGAGCAAGCCTTTCTCAAAGCCAGAACGTTTGTGGGTTCAAATCCCACTCCAGGCCTTGAGCACAAATAAATTAATTTTTATTATTACTCTTGTTTTATTAGCCACTAAGAAATTAAGACAGGCACGTCAATACAATACTGAGGGAGTGCTGCACTGCCAGGTGAGCTGTTAAACCTTATCTCAAGTAAACATCAAAGATCCCACAACACTATTCTGAACAAGAGCCAGAGAGCAACCCCCAGTCTCCTGGCCAATATACATCCCTCAATTGACCTCACAAAAAGGGATTATTGAGTCGTTGCCGTGGTTAGAACATAGACATACAATGCAGAAGGAGGCCATTCAGCCTATCGAGTCTGCACCGACCCACTTAAGCCCTCACTTTCACCTTATCCCCGTAACCCAATAACCCCTCCTACCCTTTTTGGCAATTTATCATGGCCAATCCACCTAACCTGCACGTCTTTGGACTGTGGGAGGAAACCCACGCAGACACGGGGAGAACATGCAGACACCGCACAGACAGTGACCCAGCAAGGAATCGAACCTGGGACCCTGGCGCTGTGAAGCCACAGTGCTATCCACTTGTGCTACCGTGCTGGACTTGTTTGTGGGATCATGCTGTGCATAAATTGGCTGTCGCCTTTCCTGCATTGTAATCGTGACTGCACTTCAGAAGGTACATGATTGGGTATCGAGCACGATGTCACGTCCCGAGGTCCACGTGGGTTTTTTTTTTTATAGACCAGCACATTGTGTCAGCTTCAGAGAGATTAAACCCCTCCCCCACAATCAGCGATCGATCACTTCTCAAGCGGATTTCTTCTTTCTCTGACCAGAACGCTTCGGGCTTATCAATTTTGATTATTTCAACCAGTGTCACAGCTTAATTTTCCCTCTCTGTTTAAAAAGGTTTTGTTTAAAATCCGCTTCATTAACCCAGCTCTAGGTGAGTCTAGGGGGTGGGTGCATCGGGAAAGAGCTGGACGCAAACTGCTAGCCAAACTCATGAAGTGACGGAAAGATAAAACAACTAAAGGAAAGAATGGACTTTAACCGAAGCTTGATTCCTGATCCAAGTCACCCACCATCCTGACCTGGAAATACATCAGGGTCAGGATTCTGGAACTCCCTCCCTAACAGCACTGTGGGTGTACCTACATCTCATGGATTGCGGCAGCTCAAGAAGGTGGCCCACCATCATCTTCACATGGGCAATTGGGGATGGGCAATAAATGCTGGCTAAGCCAGTGACGTCCACGCCCCATGAACAAACATTTAAAAATTGCACTAAAAAAATGTACCATTTTTTTATTTATATGTAAATTGCATCAGTGTATAAGATGTTGGACGAAAATGATGGCCTATCAGAAACTTGGATCGCATGTTTTCACAGAAGGGTGGAGCACTATTCACGTATAGGAATTGCCATATCCTCTAGATCATTGGACGCACATTGTGGGGCTAGTGGGCCGACAAATTAGCTATGGCCCGCTCAACCATGGCCATCTCAGCTCAAATCAAACCCAGATCACGGGGGAATTCTCCTGATCAAACTGGTGACCGTCAGGATCCCAACTTCAACAGTTCTGAGCAGGTGGAATCCTTTTGCTTGCTTGATGGCTGTGGAGAAATCAATGGGTGGCCAGATTGGCTGGTGTGGAAAATGGAGGTGGGAGTGAAATGCCATACTGATGCAGTAGAGGGCAGTCTTCTGGGTTAGATGTGATGTGGAGATGCCGGCATTGGACTGGGGTGAACACACTAAGAAGTCGTACAACAGCAGGTTAAAGTCCAACGGGTGTGTTTCAAATCACTAGCTTTCGGAGCAAGCTAGTGATTTGAAACAAACCTGTTGGACTTTAACCTGGTGTTGCAAGACTTCTTACTGTTCTGGGTTAGAGGCGCATAGTTCAGCTGGAAGTGAAAGAAATAGAACGTGCATTCAAGTAGCACCTTTTCACTCCAGGCACCCTTAAACATTTCACAGCCGAGGAATCCCTTTTGAGCTGCAATTATCGTTGCTCTATAGAGAGGCGAGGTATCCCACAGCAAGGTCTCACAATAAGAGAACTGTTTGAGTGGTGCAGGTTGAGTGATCGATATTGGCCAGGACACTGGGAGAATTAGTACCACGTAATTACTGCTGATGTCTGTTTGAACAGACAGGCAGTGTTTCAGTTTGACGTTTGATTTGAATGACAGCACCTCCAACCCTGCAGCACACCCTCAGTGCCGTCTTGGAGGTGTCCGCGACTGATTACATGCTCCAATCCTGTTTTACAGCACCTCCCCAGCTCTCTGTAGGTTAGCAGTCTTCACGCAGTGAGACTGCTGTGTACTTACATCAGGCCTCAACCAGCCCATCTGATATTGTTATTGACTGCACTCTGCGCATATCCAAGTCTGTATTAACTATACATTTGCTCCAGCCAAGCAGAGCAGCGCACAGTGCCTGCCCTGCAGTGGCCTTCCTTCGCTCGCTCAGAGATTTAGGACCCAATTCTTTAACCGTAAGCCCCATCCTCATGAAAACCTGCTTAGAAGAATCCTATTGCACTCAAATCCAGAACCAGTAATGAGAGCTTTACGCATCAGGAGCAAACTGGGGTGGCGGGAGTGGGAGAGCTGAATAACAAGAGAATGGTTTCAAAGTAGCACAATGTGCAATTACTCGGCCACTACGGAGGAGCTCAGGGGAGTGCATGTGATGGACCCGCGTGCTGGCAGACTAATGAATGAAGTGACTCAGTGAGATCTCAGGAAGCAGCTGCCATATCAGCAGGGAAGAGGTCAAATTCTCTTTATTGCCTCATGCAATGGGTTGCAGGAGTCGGCCAACGGGTTATCAGCCGTAATAAGACAACCTTCAAATTTAAAAAATATATATATAGGAGACGAAACAAAATATAATGGGCCCCGAGTAGCCATCAACAGAAGGGAATTGCATAGCAGGTACTGTGCTGACAGTCCACACAGCCCTGCCACTAATCCTGCTTTCAACCATGTAGAACGATACCTGGATTTCTCCCAGCAGTCACATCATTGGAAAAGGTTTTAATTAACAGGCGTCTGTCTGACACAAAATACTTATTAGCTTTCACCCTCACTTGTTCTACGATAATATGGCACTCCTGGATGCGACAGCCTGACGTTTAAATAGGGAACTGACCAGCCTTGTACTCACAGGTCGGCCTTGCTTTCTACGGCAGAGACACATAATGAGGCAGTCTTTTGGACCAAACAACTGTGCGCCTGCACCCGCCCCCCCTTTCAGCTCCCACCCCACCACATAAAATTAAAACATTTATCAATTTCTTACAGATTTTCCCAGTTGGTGTAAATCTGCAGCGTTACATCACCTTAAAGAAAGGCCATGTAGATACAACTTGCCCTATTTCTGTTATGTGAACTGGATGAAGAAGCATTATAGCAGGAGCTCCTATCTTATATTTCCGACAGAGCACTAGAGAACAATAAGCACAGGCCGGTGTCGAAAATGTATTACAATCCTTTGTTTCCATTGGTTGCAATGGGAAAACGCCAAAAGAATGGACTATAATTCTTCTTCCTGTACCCGCTGGTACCAGTGAATTATTGTAAAGCGGTACAACAGAGGCCTTCTTAATAGGAATAGCTCTGCAGCAGCTAAGTGCTCCCTTTATACTGTCACTTATAGTAAGTGAAGGTTGTAGAGAATATGGGAACTGAATAGGTTTATGTCTAGGAGAATTTTCTTTTTACACAGAGGTTCCTGCGTAACAACCCTTCACAATCGCTACGTCTCCAGCTCCTTGCCTTGTGGAAATCACGTACTTCCCTTTTGAGCGCTTTCCCCAAGTTAATCTTTCCGCCATTTGGTGCGCTCCTAGGCCAGCATGACAAATAATCAGCTGCTTCGACCCTGGCACCCGTACAATTTGATTTCACAACGTCCTTCAATAAAGCTACCCCCGACACCAACTTCTCAACAAAAGGCTCATTTAAAATTAGACACGTTTCCAAATAATTTGGGCTCATTGACTGTGGGTGCGACCAATGACTCTGCTGGTCACTCCTTAGTCAGAGCAGAGTCAGCAAATCTGCTTTTGGGTCACCCACCAGCGAGCCTCAGGGATTCTGGGACAGGGTAAAGAGAAAACAAAATGGTTGCCCACAGTTAACACACACGTCCCAGCGAGAATAAAAGTGATCGCATAATTGCACCTGTAGACAGCACTATTGCAAGCGACTAGGATTAATTTGTCGCACATGATTTCGACCATTTGATTATCCTCTGCCGACAGCAATTTTCCCAGAGGAATAATCCCGCCTTTATCAGGAGTCTCTGCCATAGCTTTGGCTGTCAGTCTGCTGTAGTTCATGGAGGCTCTGTTGAAATAGACCCAGCTTGCTGTAAAATAGGCCCTGCTATTAAAACTCTGGTTGCTGTGAGGCCTGCTATAAGTCACACCCTGCCACAAACCCAACTGAAATCACCAGGACGTCCCACCCATGATCATCATCCACGGTGGTTCCCGTCAGAAAATGCACATCCACGTCCTTGCGGCGGAAGGGCGGGATTTTCCGATCCCGCCCGCCTGGGGATCAACGTACCTTTTAATGGTCCGTTAAATTGGACGACCCGTCTGCGACGAGCCCCACGGAAGGCGGGTTTGGACAGCTTACCTCCAAGATGGGTTACTTTTTATAATCAAACAGCTAGTGGGCGGCACGGCGGCGCAGCGGTTAGCACTGCTGCCTCACGGCGCCGAGGACCCGGGTTCGATCCCGGCCCCGGGTCACTGTCCGTGTGGAGTTTGCACATTCTCCCAGAGTCTGCGTGGGTCTCACCCCCACAACCCAAAGATGTGCAGGGTAGGTGGATCAGTCACACTAAATTGCTCCTTAATTGATATATATATATATATAAAATCAAACAGCTTGCTGACTGACAGTGTCGCGGTTCATCTCAAAAATGTTGCTGCCGTCCCTGTAACTCCATTATTGGGTAGGTGGTGTAGTAGTATTGTTGCTGGACTAGTAACCCAGGATAATAATCCAGTGACTCGGGTTCCAATCCCACCGCGCCAGGTGATGGAATTTAAACTCAATAAAATATCTGGAATTAAAAGTCTAATGATGACCATGAAACCATTGCCGATTGTCGGAAAAACCCAACTGCTTCACTAATGTCCTTTCGGGAAATAAATCTGCCGTCCTTACCTGGTCTGGCCTACACGTGACTCCAGACCCACAGCAATGTGGTGACTCTTAACTGTCCCCTCAAGGGCAATTAGGGATGAGCAATAAATGCTGGCACAGCCTGCGCCGCCCACATCCATGAACAAATGGGGGGGGGGAAAAGAAAGTAAACAACCCCGGGGAAACGGGATTGTAAAAAAAAAAAAAAAGTGGCCGGATGGAGGAAAAAGAGAGAGAATAAACTAGAGAATTTCATAACAGTCTCCTCAAGCGGGCATCTTCTTACTGTGTCTACCAAAAAAGTTTTTAAAAGCACCACACTGGTGCAAGTGTCTCGTATCGAATGGGATTGGATAGCAGTGGCTGGCGTGGAAACAGGAGAGGAGGGAAATGTTTCACTACTTTTGCAGGGGGAGGCTGGGGCTGAGATACATCATTGAGATGAAGTGGAGAAAGCTTTAATCTAATCGAGCCGTGTTCTACATGACGTGGGAGTGTTCAATATTGAAATTAAGTGGCTGAAATGAAAAATGTTCCATTTTCCAGCATTAAAATGGTCCACCTGAACATGTTAATCATTTCCTTGTAAAAGCACAAGATAAACACAACGATTCCATTCATTTTATTTTTCCATCCTGTAACAAAGAGATGACTGTGAAGCAACCTGCGATGGCTTCCAGTGCATTTACAGACAATCATTCATCATGAGGGCAGTCTATTTTTAAACAGTTCCGCAGCAAACCAACCATGATCCAAATGAATGCTGGAAAAGGCTGCAGGGGCCAAATGGCCTACTCCCCATCTCGTCTACCTGTACGAGGGCTATGTTAACTAACTGGCATGGTCTTGGGTCAAGCTTGATGACACTGCACTAGAATTATTCTTTCCAAGTGCAGCCATTAACTTGTCTAAACAACAGAAGCACAGGGAGGAATTTAGGAGCAGCTCTTCAAGCATTCAAACGGGAAGGGCACCAATTAAAAAGCACACCCCAAAGTTTGCACCAGCTGCCCTAAGCTCTAAGCTTAATAACAATAATTTATATTGTCACAAGTAGGCTTACGTTAACACTGCAATGAAGTTACTGTGAAAATCCCCTAGTCGCCACACTCCGGCGCCTGTTCGGGTACACGGAGGGGAAATTCAGGATGTCCAATTCACGAAACAAGCACGTCTTTCGGAATTATGGGAGGAAACCGGAGCACCCGGAGGAAACCTACGCAGACATGGGGAGAACGTGCAGACTCCACACTGCCAGTGACCCAAGCCGGGAATCGAATCTGGGACCCTAGCGCTGTGAAGCAACAGCGACAACAACTGTACTACCTTCCATCTCACTATCCCCTCCCCAAGACTCTCTGCTGAACTCGCCTCCATTAAGACGCTCCTTAAAAACTGCCTCGTTGACTAAGCATTTGGTCACCTGTCCGAATAGCTCCTCATGTGGCTGGGTGTCAGATTTTACGTAATACTCCTGTAAAGCAACAAGGAGACATTTTACGACAGTAAAGGCTACTACATCAATGCAAGCTGTTGTGCCGTATTGCTATTTACATATAAATATACTCAAAAAATCCTCGTGCAGCTTATTTGATAAACCTCAGTTGTGCAGACGCAAGTCTCCAGTTCGATCCCTCTCCAATGTCAAGTTATCCTATTTCAGCCTTGGGGCTGCTAAGGGCACAATAGTTGACCGTACATTAAAGCCGGCCCTTTCACTCCATTATTCATTGTGACCTGCAGAGGTGTCATGCACTGGTAACAGAACCTGTCTAATATAATGGAAAATATCAGTCAGACTCTGTAAATAACTTGCGATGTTCCCTGCCAAGCTTGCCGTGCTGTGTGCTATCAGATCTCCCTTGCAAAATAGATCAAATAGGTGTGTGTTTTTTTTAAAAACAAAGAGAATTGAAAGTAGGATAACCTCTTGCCAGTTTTCAAACTGAAGCCAGTGTGTAGAGTTTTCTACTTTTTAATCCTCTGTGTCAACATCTCTGACTTCTTGATCAGGAGCAGAATGCAAAAAAAAACAATGTTCCCTCTTCTCTACTTCAACAACATGTCTGAACCTCTAACCTGTGAAAAGCAGCCCCCACTGCACCAGTCTTGACATTTCCATTTCACGTCGGTCAACCTTTTCTGACCTTTCCAAGCGAGATTACGAGAACAGTAACGCAACGCCATCTGTTACAGGCACTCAGTGTGAGACTGTCAACTTAAGGCAACTTTGTACCAACATGCTGCCAATCCCCTGCTATTGACCAGCACCCATTTGGACCAGGGTTACGGTCGTCTGAATTCATTTCGTACAGTAGTGGCTGCTGGTAAATATATTTAACCCATCAGGCTAGGCTGGATTAGAATTTGGGCCGCAACAGTGACAAGGCACCAGGTAGCATTGGAATGTCACTTTAAGAAATGTTTGTCTGCTTAAGTGGCGGCAGTGATGTCAGAGTGTGGATGGAGTGGAGCTCTGGCTCTGCTTTTTAGTTTCGCTTTGAAGAAATGCTTGGGTGTGTCTGCGTTTTTTTGGTTTCCTTTTAATGTTGGAGCTGTAGCCAGCCAAAGAAGGTGTAATGTTGTTCTCTCTGCCATGTAAAGACTATCTCTTGATCATTTGGTGAATTCAGAGTGATTAACTGTTCTCAGTAGTGAATTCAAACCTGATGTGCTTCTGTAAAAAGGATTTTTGTCTTATGGATGTTAAAAGGAAAGTTTAAGGATTACTTAGTGTTGTATTCTTTTCGGGGGGTATTTGAATTGATAGTTGCTAAGATGTTCACTATGTTTTAAAAAGGTTAACTGAGGTCATAGAATAAACATTGTTTTGCTTTAAAAATTACTTTTAAATTTCTGCTGTACCACACCTGTAGAGTGGGTCGTGTGCTCCCCATACCACAATCTAGTAAACGTCGTGGGTCAGGTGAACTCCATGATACACTTTGGGGCTCTCTAAACCCTGGCCCAGGATACATCCCGACAAGGTACCGGGGAAGTGCTGCGAGGTCCCAGGTTGGTGGAGAGCTCATGTGCAGTCAGCACACATCAGATACATGCTGGCTTTGTGTAAAGACCTGTCAGCACCATGGACTCTGCCAAAACGTACCCTGTAATGAGCCACAGAATCGCCATTCCAATGGCAAGGGGGGTGAGGGAGGGAAGTGGTGGGCAAGTTCTTGCTCCTGACCACAACTGGAAACGGTATTCCTGTATACACAGGCAGGCATTTAGGGTTTGGAATGCGCCTCCTACTTGGGCAGTGCAAATTGATTCAATGTGGCTTTCAAAAGGGAATTGGAGGAATACTTGGGAGTGATAAACGAATGCAGGGATAGGAGGAATGCAAGTCAAATGGCCCCCTTCATGTGCTTCACTATTTCAGGGTGCAGGTGAGGTTTGGATTCTGCTCTGCTGCAGTGCCTTCCACAGTCGAACAGCCATGCAGAATGGGCATTTGGGCACAGCATTAGAAAGACTACCTGGCACCCAAAGCAATGATGCTCAGGAGGGGGGGGGGGGGGGGGGGGGGGGGGGTGAAGGAGGAGGAGGAATTTGGCAACAAAGATTTTGTGAATCTTAAACGCCAACACCTTTCTTTCTTTGAAGAAGCTTTAGTTTCGCTGAAAAAAGACTTTCTGTCAAAGCTTTTCGTCTTGCACTCATCAGGGCAATGCAGAAGAATATCATATGAAAAGGCAACAATTTATACTGTATGAGAAGACCGTACTGATTGTCTGACAAGTGGACCCTGATTGGTAGAGGCATTGCCATGGAGAATGCACCAGTTGATGGTGACTGACAGTTAACTGCCATGCATGGGTTGAAATTTAAACCAGGCAGCTTGGCTCTGATTCATCAAGAGTTCCCTGTGGAATGAACCAGTGAATGGTTGGAACAAACTTATTTTAGCTGAATCAAGCGCAATATGTGTAGAGTAAAGCTGCCTGGTTTAAATTTCAAACAATGTTTGGCAGTTAACTGTCAGTCATCTTCCACTGGTGCATTCTCCAAGGCAGCAACTCTAGCAGAGTCCACTTTCCACCAAGCAACAATCTCTTCCCGTACAGTATAAATTGTTGTTCCCTTTACATTTGGTATTAGAATCGTAGAATCCCTACAGAGCAGAAAGAGTCCATTTGGCCCATCGTGTCTGCACTGAATTCTTGCAAATTGTCCTGAGGAGTGGAAGGTGAAAAGCTCTGACAAGAAAGAAAAAAAATCTCCTTTTTCAGCATGTTAGTTTCATTGTTTTGGTGTCTTGAAGTATCAAAGAATGTTGAGATATTCCTCAGTGACGTGACACACAAGAGCTCATTTCAATAAATCCACATATGAAAACTAAGAAATGTAGAACAGGTGGATATATGCTGAAATGGTTTGATGAAGAGGATGGGGAGCAGGTCCATTTGGATAATAAACGCCAGCAGTGACCAGATGGGCTGAATGGTCTGATCCTGGCCTGCAGCCCCTATGTAATATTATGCCATGACCAGACACTCTGGTGTTTTTATTAAAAATTTAGAGTACCCAATTCATTTTTTCCGATTAAGGGGCAATTTAGCGTGGCCAATCCACCTACCCTGCACATCTTTGGGTTGTGGGGGCGAAACCCACGCAGACACTGGGAGAATGTGCAAACTCCACACGGACAGTGACCCAGAGCCGGGATCGAACCTGGGACCTCGGCGCCGTGAGGCAGCAGTGCTAACCCACTGCGCCACCGTGCTGCCCTGACCAGTCACTGTTGTATGAAATCGTTGGACTATATTTGTCACTGGAGGCGAGTGTCACACACCACAGAAAATAAAAACCATGCGAACGCAGCCTTCAAGGGCATCCTCTACCCACGGAGACAAAACAATACATTTTGTGCATGCGCAACGCCAGAGCACGGGACCATGCTTGCTGACCCTGGAAATCTGTCGGCTTCCTCCCCGTCTCCCACCATACGGTCAGTGGGAAACAGCCAGATTTCCACCCCCCTCCTCCCAGAAAAATCGCCATCGTCTCCACTCCTGATGGGAGTTAAGCGATGGGATTGAAGAGCATGATCCCTCGCTCAGCAGGACATTGCATGTGTGAGATGAAGCTCTGGTTGGTTGTTCAGCAGATTAACCTGACCCCGATCTCGAATCGATGCCACATGAAAAGGTACACGTTCCAGCAGGGACTCTACGACGATTAGAGAAAAACCATCAGGGCGACCTCTCCCCTTCCCAGGACCAGAGGAGCAAAGGAGACCCCGCTTAACACAGCAGTTTAAATAACGAGACCCAAATCTTGCTGCCCTACACAGTTGATTATCAAAGCGATCCATTATGCTTCCACACTAACCCACCGGGAAAAGACCAAGGTCCCAGAAGGAAAACTGTCAAACGCCACACGTTACAATCTTTAAAAATCTCTTCATCTAAAAACATTTATTTTCTTTTAAATTCCTGCCGATCCACTTCCCTTGCAGGTCCTTCTTTACGTCACTTCCTTTTATTTCCCCCCCCCCCCATTCGGTGGTAAATAGCCGAAGAGTTTTTAAAAACGGCATCATGCCCCACACAGGAAAAAGCAAATTTCAGATGTGGGCGCACCCTGCGGAAGGTGTCAATTCCCAAGCACACCGTGCCAGTTGTCACCACCGTCGATGGTAATCGGCCAAAGGAGGAACTGGGCCTGTGGTTAACAGACTTTGATTCTTCAAGCCCTATATTTACACTAGACGTGCCTGAGCTCTTAACGAGGGCATCAATAACAGGAGCCGAACGTATATTGCTCCTTAAAAATCGGCTGCACTTTCAGCTGGGTTGGACATCCTTCATCTATTGATTAGAAATGCATCAATCCTTTTGAAGGCCTCCTGTTTTCAGCAATGCCATAATTCAATCTCAAAAGACCTTCCGAGGGCAACTGCAACATAGTAATGCTTAATTCATATGTTGGTCAAGTGACTAAAGCACAGAGAACAAGCAGAAGGTAACCTTGGTAAGATGGATTTGTTCCAATTTACACTCCAGAGACACCGAAGGAAAATAAATATTGGAATAAAATGTTGTTGTGGTGAGGTGTTGACTAGTTTTTGGGGAATATCAATAACCTCTCACATTAAAATGAATTGGTCCACTGCACAGTTGCGAAATGTTCTGGATCATTATTGCCCTACAACTGACTGCTCGATTAGTTCAATTTAGGGTTCTCTAATCTCAATTGCTTGCATTACAGGAGAGCCATTAATTGAGTGCCTGATTAACTAATGCTCCTAGCTGAGGACATGATCTGTTAGTTTTTCGTCTCAATTAGGAATGTTAAGAACTTTCATACTATGATTACACAATCATAACACGGGAGATTGTAATTTAGGACCGAGCTGAGATGCAGCAAGCACCTAGGAAGGCAAATGGCGTGTTGGACTTTATTGCAAGGGGTTTGGCGTACAAGTATAATTAGGTCTTGCTACAATTATATTTGGCTTTGGGTGGCACGGTGGCGCAGTGGTTAGCACTGCTGCCAAGGACGCAGGTTTGATCCCGGATCGGGGTGACTGTCCGTGTGGAGTTTGCACATTCTCCCCGTGTCAGCGCAAGTTTTACCCCCACAACACAAAAATATGCAAGGTAGGTGGATTGGCCACGCTAAAATTGTCCCGTAATTGGAAATAAAAATGAATTGGGTACTCTAGATTTTTTTTTAAAAGATTTAAAGAAAAATTATGCTTGGCTTTGGTGAGACCACCTGGAATATTGGGCACAAACAACCGGCCACGTTGCGCCCAAAAAACAAATTTACGTGGCCGGTGAATGCCAGCAGACGCCGCTTCCGGGATCTACCCGTCTCACCATGCCTCGCGAGACATCCCGATGTGAAGCCCGCCCCATTGTGGTGACCTCGGGCGAGCGCCGTTCTGTGCCGGTCTCCACAAACAGAGACCAGACGGAACGGCACTCGAGGGGGTCTCCCAGGGGATTGGAGGTCCACAGTTGCTTGCCCTCTGGACAGGCTGGCACCCTGGCATTGCCACCTGGGTGCCAGCTGACATGAAGGTGCCCAGGTGGCGGGGCCAGGGTGGTATTATTTTTGCGCCGATCAGGCCGGGAAGGGGGGGGGGGGGTGCCCTGCGCACGCGAGGTGGGTGGGGGGGGGGGGGGGGGGAGAGGGGCGTTCGGGGTCAAGAGATCAGGACGCCATTTCGGAGACAGTGCTCCTCAGTCCAGGAAGCGGGACTAAGTGCGGCCTTGGCTGAGCGTTCCGTATCTAACTGGAATTGCGTCGAATAGCGTTGTGTTGCTCCGTGGTGCAAGCGCCGGTAAATACGCGGGCAAACGTGCTCGCTGGAAGACATAGTTCCCATTTGGTCCGATTGCACCCATTGTTTGTAGCTTTGGTCCCCACGTTTAAGAAAGTATATACTTGCTTTGGAGGTGGTACAGCGAAGGTTCCCCGAATTAGTCACTGGGATGAGAAGGTTCATAGAATCCCTACAGTGCAGGAGGCCATTCAGCCCATCGTGCCTGCACCGACCCGAGGAAAGAGCACCGTTCCTCGGCCCACACCCCCTCCCCACCTCCATAACCTCAACATTCTGGACACCAAGGGCACATTAGCATGGCCAATCCACCCAAGCTGCACATCTTTGAAACCGGAGCACCCGGAAGAAACCCACGCAGACACGGGGAGAACATACAAACTCCACACGGACAAGTCACCCCAAGGCCGGAATTGAACCCGGGTGCCTGGAGATGTGAGGCAGCAGTGCTAACCACTGTGCCACCGTGCTTCCCTTAGGGTTGCCCTATGATGGGAGGCTAAGGAAATTGAGTTCATATTTTCAGAAGTTTAGAAGAACCAGGAGGTGATCTCATTGAAACGTCCGGAATTCTGAAGCAGTTTGGATAGGATGGACGCGGAGAGACTGTTTCCGCTGGTCGGGAAATCTAAAACACAAGGCGGGGGGGGGGCCCACAGTTTCAGGATAAGGGCGTCGATCATTTAGGAGTGAGATGAGAAGAACTTACTTCACTAAAAGAGTTGCGAATCTTTGGAATTCACGACCAGAGGATTGTGAATGCTCCATCGTCGAATACATTTAAGGCCGGGACAGACAGATTTTTTCTCTCTCGTGGAATTAAGGGATCATGGGGAGTGGGCAGGAAAGTGGAGTTGAAGCCCAAGATCAGCCATGATAGTATTGAAGGCCAGAGGCGGTTCGATGGGCCGAATGGTCTACTCCTGCTCCTATTTCTTGTATTTGTGACCCTAAAGGTTCACAAATATACACACAAAGCCCTCACAACTAAGTTGCTGTATATTTCATACACATTTCATTTAAATTTCTTGGTTGGAGCTTCAGAAAGGGCCATTATTTTACCGGTAGGCAAATTCTAAATTAGAACACCAATAGCATTGGTATGGACAACTCAAGATATTTATTATTCTTTGCAAAATAATGGAACATTATTTAACCTATGCACTCACTCATTTCCCACATCTTCTCCCACTGTTCTACATTATATTCCTCATTCTTTATAAAACACAGATGTACAGCCCAAGTACCATCTTATGGCCCTAAGCCATTCCAGAAGGCAAGATACTTCTCCACTTTCTAAATTCAAGTTTTACTTTTTTTATTGAGAGTTATTTTGATGCTTGGTCAGTGTCAACATTGAAATAATACTATTCAGACGTCCCAGCCCCAAGGTTCGAGGTGTAGCCCTAAAACTGAGACCCATGACCTCCCCGTAACCAACAGCAGCCTGCATTTATATAGTGCCCTTAGTGTAGCAAATAGCCCAAAGGCAGTTGCACCAACAAAACCCTACACTGAAACACACCAAGCAATATTCGAGCTGGTGGTGAAAAACCTGGTCTAAGAGGAACACTTTAACGAGCATCTGGAAAGGACAAGAAGGGTCAAGAAGTTTAAGGTGGAAAGTCCAGAGCTCAGAACGGAGGTATTTAATGGCACTGCCAGCAATGGTGGAGCAACGAAAACTCCGAATGTGTCAGAGGTCTGTCCTGGCCAAACCCCTGCATATCTCCTCTACCAATGCCCCAAACAGGTCAACTGGAGGCTTAATTCGTGGATAAAAAAGGGATGGGAGGGCAGCCTTTCCTGTGCAGTCCGTGAAGAGCCAATGGTAGCTTGTCCGGGGTGGGGGTGGACCATTCCGCTAGAAGGGGAGGGCTTTGGCGGGGGCTGGGGGCAACTGGTCGGGTTGGTCCGGGGGTGGCGAGGGGTGTTACAGGGGGGGGGGGGGGGGGCAGTTTTTGCCAGGCCGCGCGCGCACCGCCATGTTGCTTGCCGCGGTCGCCAGTGCGGAGCGCGGCCCGGACCTGGCAATTCTCCGGCCATATCCAAAGGCAAAGCCGGGGGGGGCTTTACACTACGTGGCTGTTAGCCCCCCACCGGACGGAAGATCGGTGCCGGGGCGCTGCCGTTCTTTCTGGCCTAAAACGTCACTGTTCCCACACCGGAAATCGGAGAATCAGCCCAATGTGGATTGCTTCAGTGTGGATTGCTTTGAAACAGTTTTGATAGCGAGATTATAAACACATATCTCAGTTAAACCCCAAGTGTTATAGTGCCTAATCAAGATGCCTTAATTTCCCTCATCCTCTTGCTTACTCCTTTGAGCCTTCATGATCCTGCACTGTGAGCCGTCACTACACTCCCTCGACTTCAATAGAACCCAGGGCCCACAGCCTGACAGAGTAACAGGGGGAATGGCTGGAAGTCCCGACGCTGATTATACATTGGAACTGGCAGTTACACAATAAACGTTGTGTTTTTTTTAAAGTCTGTGGTGCAGACTTGGTTCCTGCTTGTGACCTGAATCAAAGCCACAGCGACTTAATCTCCAAAGAGCAGCTGGATAGTGGCGGAAAACAGTGGCCACTCACTGACTTTTTAAGGAAAAGAAAAAGGAACTTGCTTGGGGTTTTCATGTCGAAAGACGCTAAAGAAGTTCATGAAATCCTGGAATGATACCGAGCAGCATATTTCAATTGAATGATAATCTGGTGGGAAAACATTACAGCGACCCGCCCCCCCCCCCCTCTCCTCAATAACCGATAAAGTACAACGAGAATATCACTTCACCTTCATTGAAGGCCGTTGGTTACAAAGCTTTGTTTTATGTCAACAAGACCTTGGTTCTGCGGTTTATTGTATATGTAATAACTCCAGGAGGCACAGAGCGAAAAGCTTTTAAAACTTAAGATGAAGCTGCTACCACAGCTCACAAAACAAAACAAACCCAGCCCAGGACGATGGCAGCACGATAACACACTGGTTAGCACTGTTGATTCACAGCGCCAGGGTCCCGGGTTCGGTTCCCGGCTTGGGTCACCGTCTGTGCGGAGTCTGCACGTTCTCCCCGCGTCTGCGTGGGTTTCCTCCGGGTGCTCCGGTTTCCTCCCACAAGTCCCGAAAGAACGTGAGTGTTAGGTGAATTGGACAATCTGAATTCTCCCTCTGTGTACCCCAAACAGGCGCCGGAATTTTCACAGTAACTTAATTGCGGTGTTAATGTAAACCTACTTGTGACATTAATAAAGATTATTATTACTATCGGGAACTACCTGTCCGGGTGTGATAGCTACATTTTTTTCCCCTTTCTTTTTAATAAATTTAGAGTGCCCAATTAATTTTCTTTTCCAATTACGGGGCAATTTAGCGTGGCCAATCCATCCAGCCTGCCATTTTTGGGTTGTGGGTTGAGGCCCACGCAGACACGGGGAGAACGTGCAAACTCCACACGGACAGTGACCCAGGGTCGGGATCGAACCCGGGTCCTTGGCGCCATGAGGCAGCAGTGCTAACCACTGCACCACCATGCCACCCTTTGGGAGCTACATTTAAAAGGTCCTGCTAATGAGCCCCAGCTGGATGGGCCTCTGCCCACCCACCACAGGAATTCGTATTCTATGAAGCCCCTTGGGAAATCAGTGATTCCCCATGGTCCTCGTGAGGGTTATCACACGTGTATAATATTGAATGCCATTCTATGGCATCACTCACTGTATTGCACATACCACACAGGTATGGTATAAGCAGCATTTAACAGATTACAATACTGACTGAATATGCACAGAATTGTATAGATTTTACAGTAACAGGTCATTCTGGTCTGGCAAATGTTGTTTTACATTCCACACGGTTCTCTTGAAATGAAATTAAATGAAAATGAAAAATGAAAATCGCTTATTGTCACAAGTAGGCTTCAAATGAAGTTACCGTGAAAAGCCCCTAGTCGCCACATTCTGGCACCTGTTCGGGGAGGCTGGTACGGGAATTGAACCGTGCTGCTGAGCTGCCTTGGTCTGCTTTCAAAGCCAGCAATTTAGCCCTGTGCTAAACCAGCCCCTAGTTCTCTTCCCAAGTTCACTAAGATTTCATCACACCTAATCCACAAAGTAAATCCAGGCCACAGGATCCGTGCCAAGTTCTTAATCATCTCTCCAGACTAGATATTAACAGCAGGAAGTTATGAAAGGACGGCACGGTGGCACAGTGGCTAACACTGCTGCCTCACGGCCCCGAGGATCCGGGTTCGATCCCAGCCCCCGGTCTGCGTGGGAGTTTGCACATTCTCCCAGTCTCGGTGTGGGTCTCACCCCCACAGCCCAAAGATGTGCCGGGCATGTGGATTGGCCGCGCTAGATTGCTAAGGAAGTTAATAGTTGGAGCGTGCTCTCTCTGATCTCAGGAGGACATGACAGGCGAGTGGAGGAAAATCTGCAGGTGCCAAATCTCTTGCCGGCTTGTCCAACATTCTCCTGCTCAGGATTCCTCAGGCCAACATCCTTTGCAGCTCCATTCATTCCTCTCTGCAGGCAGCCCACAGCCCCAATCATCAAACTCTCAACCTTCGACAAAGGGTCATCTGGACTCAAAACGTTCTCTCTTTTCTCGCTCTACAGATGCTGCCAGACCTGCTGAGATTTTCCAGCATTTTCTCTGTGGTCTCACCCTACTGCACCCCTGCCTCACAGTGCCTCTCCAGAAATAGTGCCCTACCCTCATCGCCACATATGCCACAATGGATGCTCACAGCTCCCCGTCTCTCTCTCTCCTTGTTGAAGAGTACATGCAGCCATAAAGGTAGAGATCGGAGGATGGAAAGTGATCTGGTTGCAGGATGTTGCAGATGTCAGTGACCTGCCGCTCGAGGCGGTGCCTCCCGAGGTGCTGGTGCCTGGTGTCGAGAAGGCCCTTTGCTTCTAGACTGTGTTGCGGCCCGTGCCTCCTACCAGCTGGATCTTGGGTGTCCATCCCCTCTGCCCTGTGGAGGGGGGGGCATCGTGCGGAGAAGACAGCTGGTGCTGTCCCTGCTGGCGGTGGCAAGGCCTGAGTTACAAGCTGGGCAGCTGCCCAAGTTGCTCCCATGCCATGCTGAAGGCTGACCACAGGGAAATTCAGCTGAAGGCGAGTGAAGTGATAAATGGACAAAGGGTCTTTCCAAGAAGTTGCCAATCACCTGTCAAGCAGTGACAACGCTCAGTGTGAGAAGTGTTTTAAACAACAGCTTGTCGTCTGGGCCCGACTGACGCTGCACCTTGCCGCTGATCAAAGCCTTTACAGCTTGTCCTTCTCCCCAAAGCAGTTCCTCCCTCTGCGCTTCGACCTCAGTGACCCTGGCCAGTCACTGACACAGCAGGCATGCCGTGCACCACTGTGAAAGTAGCAATTAATGGTTAAAACGGCTATTAATTACAAAACCAGGACTTGGGGAACTTGCCCTGGGGAAACTCGGAAGAGGGTGGGATGAAATCAAGATCCTGGCTCAATAGCATCACCAGGGACTTTCCCACCCTTCATGTACTGGAACCTTCCTTCTGCCTGGCTGGGAAAACGCTATCCAAGGACTCAGAAAACAGACTCCCAGACATTCCTATTCCAACCTCAAATAGCACAACTAGTAATGACTAAACGGGGCTGCTTAAAAAATGAAAGCAAGAACAGCTGGATTTACTGAACTGTCCTGGCAGTCAACAAAATCATGGCTGAGGTGACACGGTGGAGGAGGCAGGGCTTCTGGCGTGCCGCATGGGAAGGCGGAGCCTCTGGCATGACGCGGTGGTGAGGGCGGAGCCGGATTGGAGAGCTCAAGATGGCGGCGCGAGCAGACATGGTGGCCAGCGGCCGCGCTGTGCGAACCGGCTGCGGTTTGGCGGCTACTCGAAGTCCGGGTCCAGTTTCACAGATAGGCCGTGTCTCGCAGGGCGCTGGCGCCTGGCGGTATTCCGACTGATGAAGAGCAAGCAACTGGGATGGAAAAGATGATCATGCAGGCTATGAAAACTGGGAAGGATCCTTTCAATGTAATGAAGCCGAAGGAATGTGCTGGGACCAAAGACGATCCTCACATTGTACCGTCTGTCACCAACAAGTGGCTTGTAGGCTGCATTTGTGAAGACGACAATACTGAGGTCATTTGGTTCTGGCTTCATGAGGGAGATGCCCAGCGGTCCCTCGTGCGGGGCTCACTAACAGCTCGTACGCCACCATCATTGAAGACAGTACTGGATACACTCCATTCACTCATTTGCATTCAACGGATCTTGCTTAGTATTTGTGGTTCGGGGCCCAACATGTAACACTCCACAGGCTGTTTGCCACTGTATTCTTAAAGAAGTGAAAAATATTAAAAATGAATGTTTACATCTAAAAATAAATAAATTTTTTAAAATTTTAAAAATCATGGCCGATTGACTTTGTATTCCCTGACCCATCCCACCCAAAACATAGGGCATGATTTAACTAAATGGGAACAAAGTCCCATAACGAGGGGTTTAACTGAGTGTTTCCCGGTGCTGGAAGTGCCAAGAAACACAAGGCTATAAAACGCCGCTCGCGTTTGACAAGGCACCTCAACAGGGAACACGTAGCCCTGTTTTGATTGAGGAGCTCCGCTCTCCGGACCCCCCCAGCGTAGCGAGAGATCAGGCACCATTTTTAAATGGCGTCCCGATCTCCGAGGCGCCCGAAACGACCCCCGACAACCCCCCCCCCCTCCCCTCCTCCAAGCCCCAAGGCACTATGGGAGGGTCTCCGTTTGTGGGGACCAGCTCTGAATAGCGCTTGCCCTAGGTCTCCAGAGGGGATGAATCCCACGCCTCGGGGATCTGCACATTAAAGTGAAACTAGCTGCCTCGCTTTAATATGTAGATTTTCGAAAAAGTGACCCCGCCCACATTGGGCGGGTGCACATCACAACGTCTCGCGAGATCACGTTAGATCTCACAAGGCGTGCGAGCCAGGTAGCTCCTGGGTGTGGGGTGTGCCAGCTCGGACGCAGTGTGACCATTCAATCGCGCCCATAATCAATCTTCGTTTTGATACTGACCTAGTCTTGTTAGCTTTATGGAGAATTCCAGATGTTCACCATTCTTTGTGCATGGAAATGCTTCCCGAATGGACCAGCTCTAACTTTCCGATTATATCCCCTGCCTCGGCACTCCTCCACCAGAGGGGCTGGTTCGCTCGGTCTGCCCTATCAAATCCTTTAACCACCTCAAACACCCCAATCAAATCACAGATAATCTCCGGGGAATGCAAGCAAAGTCTGTGCAACCTGCCCTCTTCAATCAACCCTCTAGACAGAGAGCACCACCACACAAAACAGACCAGCTCCATACCATGAACTGTGATGGCGACGTAAACAAGCACGGGCTCCACCAGTGGACAACCAGGAGGGGCAGATGAAAAACCTTGGTCGAGGGTCTAATTTGAGGGAAGGCACTTACCCCGGTGCCACACTTCCTGCCAGGACCGCACCAGCGTTACGAGCTCAATCTCGGTGTGGTCCAGAAGCCCTCAACTCGTCTGAGTCAGAGGCAAAAGTGCTACCTTCTGGGCCAAGCTAATTTTGTCCCCAGTTGGCAGCCATACCATACGTTGGAACAGTTCCTTCTGGTTAAAGTGGTTCAGATGCCAATGCTATCATACCGCCTACTTGCACCTGTGGTTTCGAAGTAATAAACTCACTCGAACACTCCCAAGCAGTGAGCAGAGTTTACATATACCAAAAAAAAAGTGTAAGAAAAAAAAAAAACAGGAGCAGCTTTAATCACACACTACCCACAGACCACAGACTAATCATGGCACAAACACATCACATAAGCATTTTTTTTTCCTTCTGTGGTTGTTTGCAAATCCAGACCAAAGCTGACATCACCCAGCAGAGTGCTCCCCACTGCTGAGCTCCACGACAGCCTCAGTCAATGGTTAAGGCGTGTTGTTATGACAAGTCAACCACAGCTCCGGCCTTCCTTTGCCAGTCATTGCCACAGATCTGTGGCCCCGGCCGGCTGGAAAATAATAATAATAATAATAATAGCTTATCGTCACAAGTAGGCTTCAATGAAGTTACTGTGAAAAGCCCCTAGTCGCCACATTCCGGCACCTGTTCGGGGAGGCCGGTACGGGAATTGAACCCGCGCTGCTGGCCTTGTTCTGCATTACAAGCCAGCTGTTTAGCCCACTGTGCTAAACCAGAATGACTGCCGGGTTGCTGTACCCAACATTTAAACACGGTGAAAATCTAAAGTGCAGCTAAAGCACCGAGGGCCTGGATACTGTCCCCACTGAAGAACAAACTGCCACAGTAACTCCAGATTTTCTTTGGAAGTCACAACGGATAATTGTATGTTAGACTGACCACAGGAAGTTCAGGACAAATGCCTCGAGGCTCAAGCACCAAAACAGCCGCTGATCCCACTGCAAAGTTTGCTTCATTATTCTCAAGCGGTGAGACAGGAATAAATTATCGCGATTCTTTTCCACGTTTTGGCTCCCTTCCAACGTCCATTCAAGGTCGTGTTTGCCCTTTGGGGCGGCACGGTAGCACAGTGGTTAGCACTGTCGCTTCACAGCACCAGGGACACCAGTTCGATTCTCGGCTTGGGTCATTGTCTGTGAGGAGTCTGCGTGGGTTCCCTCCGGGTGCTCCGATTTCCTCCCACAAATTCCGAAAGATGGGCTTGTTAGGTGAATTGGGCATTCTGAATTCTCCCTCAGTGTACCTGAGCAGGCGCCGGAGTGTGGCAACTAGGGGAATTTCACAGTAACTTCATTGCAGTGTTGATGTAAGCCGACTTGTGACAATAATAAAGATTATTATTTGGAGCATTCAGATAAAAGACAGATAAGTGACCACCCTGCACCCCCACCCCCCCACCCACCCTAGTCAAAATTAGGAGACACGCAAGCACAAATGCAGGAGGTGGCATCTGAAAAAGTTGTGAATCTTTGGAATTATTTGCCCCAGGAAGCTGTGGAGGCCCAATCCTTGAACATTTTCAAGTGCGGCACAGTGGCAGAATGGTTAGCACTGCTGCCTCATTGTACCAGGGTCCCAGGTTCGATTCCGGCTTGGGTCACTGTCTGTGCGGAGTCTGCACATCCTCCCAGTGTGTGCGTGGGTTTCCTCCGGGTGCTCCGGTTTCCTCCCACAGTCCAAAGATGTGCAGGTGAGGTGGGGAGTACAGGGATACGGCAGGGGAGTGGGCCGAGGTGGCGTGCTCTTTCAGAAGGTCATTGTAGATTTGACGGATCAGATGGCTGCCTTCTGCACTGTAGGGATTTTATGGATTCTCCTTCTATGGATTTTCACGGTTGAGATCAATAGTTTTTTTTAAAAAAAGTTTCGAGTATCCAATTAAGGGGCAATTTAGCGAGGCCAATCTACCGACCCTGCACATCTTTTGGGTTGTGGGGGTGAGACCCACGTAGACATGAGAGAATGTGCAAACTCCACATAGACAGTGACCCGTGGCCGGGATCGAACCCGGGTCCACGGCACCATGAGGCAGCAGTGCTAACCACTGACGGGTATGAAAGAAAACAAAATGTGCCAGTTCCTAATTCAGGGGCCTTAATTCGCAAAGAATCTCAGCGAATTAACCAAAGCTTTGAGAATTGTGGGGGGGGGGGGGGGGGGGGGGGGGGGTGTAGAAATCAGCACAGGAGTAGCGACACCTGCTACACGGCCCCATTCTCCTCCATCTGGGCCTGCTTCCTTTAACAGGGTTAGTGCTGCATCTGAAACTATTCCTGGGGGATTGCTGCTGCTACCAGCGCTCGAGATGGATGATAATCGGATGCGGAGACACATTGCAGTCTGTGACTGTGTAGATAGGAGAAATTAGTGTCAGTCTGCAAAAGGAAGATGCAGTAAACAGAGATTAATGGAACAGCGCAGCCTGCAGAGCGCTCGAAGGAGACAAACCTACCTGTTTATGCATTTCGATGTTCAGGCCATAGGACATTTCATAGTACTGGAAAACAAAACGGGAAGAGAGAACATTACTGCTGAGAAGCCGAAAACCCACAGAAGAAAACTCACAAGGCTTTACAACACAAAGTGGCCGTCCAACCCCTTTTTGGTGTATGCTAATGTTCATTCTCCACATGAACCACTTCCTATCCCATCAGCATAACCTTCCTCACGGACATATCCAGCTTCCTCCGTTGTTCAGTCGCATATTTATTGATAAAACGCGAGAGCAATTTGTTTCTGAAGTATTTTTGTTCGGTAAAGGTTGTCAAGGCGCATGGAGCCAAGTCAAGTGGGTGAGGGTACGGGCCAATCTCAAAGTGGCATTGTGAGCTGGGCGGGGGGGGGATTGAATAGCATGAAGGAGAGGGTTCAGCGATGACACCTCTTAAGACTGAATCATTAGCATACCACCAGAGTAGCTTTACACAAGTTATTTTATTAAGGATTGAGATGAATTATAGGACTGAGTAATCATTATTAACCATTAAACATGTATTTTTCGGACACAGCAGTAATAAGTAATCAAATGGGATTGAGGATCGTGAACTTGACCAAAAGGACGTTACTTCTGACATCTCGGGCGCAATTCTCCCATCGGGAGACTAAGTCCCGACGCCGGAGTGAAAACCGGAGTGTTTCACTCCGGCGTCGGAGGCCGTTCCCAGCCCCCTATTCTCCTGCCCCCGGGGGGCTAGGAGCGGCGCCGCGTCATTTACGCGCGCCGGGCCTTAGCGCCGCATAAAGGCGGCGCCGCGTAAATGACTTCACCCGCGCATGCGCGGGTTGGCCGGCGCCCCGGTTGCCACCCTCCCCACAGGAAGATGTCCGATGGATCTTGCGGGGCAGCGGAGGAAAGGAGGTTCTCCTTCAGAGAGGCAGGCCCGCCGATCGCTGGGCACCGATCACGGGCCAGACCGCTTTTGAGCCCCCCCCCCCCACCCCCGGTGCAAGAACCCCCCCTCGCCCCCTCCCCACAGGCCGCCCCCCCAGCGTTCCCGCACTGTTCCCACCGGCAGCGACCAGGTGTGGATGGCGTCGGCAGGAACCTGTCATGTTGGGCAGGCCGCTCGGCCCATCCGGGCCGGAGAATCGCCGCTCGCCCATTACCAACGGCAAGCGGCGATTCTCCCAGCGGCCAGCCGTGATTCGCGCCGTGCCAGTTTGGGGGGGGGGGTGGGGCAATCGCATGCGGGCGTCGGGGCGGGACTCGCGCGGCACCCGACATGATTGGGGGGGGGGGGGGGGGGGGTGGATTCCACCCCTCGTCTTTGTGAAACAATTCAGGGTGCCGGTTCTGTTGTTCTGTTTCTCACAAACAGTCAGCACAGGCTGCTGGGATTGTACACAGCTGACAGGATGAGGATCAATCATGCGCTGCTTGCAATTCTATTGGGTGAAGTTCAAACACTGCTTGCGATTCTATTGGATAAGTTTAAAAGTAGCAGCTTCAGCGATTGGATCGCGTCCAACTGGGGTGGGCTATTGATTTTTGAACGTTGTATAAGTACTGTGTTCTGGTCTTTGTTAGGCAGAATAGGTCTTGGCCGATATCCAGTCTATTCTCCGTGTACACGGAGAAATCTTAAAGTAAGGGAACACTTAGGAGGCAGTGATCGTAATATGGTAGAATTCAATCTCCAATTTGAAAGAAAGAAGGTAGAATCAGATGTAAAGGTGTTACAGTTAAATAAAGGTAACTACAGGGGCATGAGGGAGGAACTGACGAAAATCGACTGGGAGCAGAGCCTAGTGGGAAAGACAGTAGAACAGCAATGGCAGGAGTTTCTGGGAGTAATTGAGGTCACAGTACAGAGGTTCATCCCAAAGAAAAGAAAGGTTATCAGAGGGGGGGGATTAGGCAGCCATGGCTGACAAAGGAAGTTAGGGAATGCATCAAAGCAAAAGAGAAAGCCTATAATGTGGCAAAGAGTAGTGGAAAGTCAGAAGATTGGGAAGGCTACAAAAACAAACAGAGGATAACAAAGAGAGAAATAAGAAAAGAGAGGATCAATTATGAAGGTAGGCTAGCCAGTAACATTAGGAATGATAGTAAAAGTTTCTTTAAATACATTAAAAACAAACGGGAGGCAAAAGTAGACATTGGGCTACTCCAAAATGACGCTGGTAATCTAGTGATGGGAGAGAAGGAAATAGCTGAGGAACTAAATAAGTACTTTGCGTCAGTCTTCACAGTAGAAGACATGAGTAATATCCCAACAATTCCGGAGAGTCAGGGGGCAGAGTTGAATATGGTAGCCATCACAAAGGAGAAAGTGCTAGAGAAACTAAGAGGTCTAAAAATTGATAAATCTCCAGGCCCAGATGGGCTACATCCTAGAGTTCTAAAGGAGATAGCTGAAGAAATAGTGGAGGCGTTAGTTATGATTAGTGCATGGTCGGATTAGGACAAGTCAGCATGGATTTAGTAAGGGGAGGTCGTGCCTGACAAACATGTTCGAGTTCTTTGAAGAGATAACGAATAGGTTAGACCAAGGAGAGCCAATGGATGTTATCTATCTTGACTTCCAAAAGGCCTTTGATAAGGTGCCTCACGGAAGACTGCTGAGTAAAATAAGGGCCCATGGTATTCGAGGCAAGGTACTAACATGGATTGACGATTGGCTGTCAGGCAGAAAGTTGGGATAAAAGGTTCTTTTTCGGAATGGCAACCGGTGACGAGTGGTGTCCCGCAGGGTTCAGTGTTGGGGCCACAGCTGTTCTCTTTATATATTAACGATCTAGATGACGGGACTGGAGGCATTCTGGCTAAGTTTGCCGATGATACAAAGATAGGTGGAGGGGCAGGTAGTATGGAGGAGGTGGGGAGGCTGCAGAAAGATTTAGACAGTTTAGGAGAGTGGTCCAAGAAATGGCTGATGAAATTCAACGTGGGCAAGTGCGAGGTCTTGCACTTTGGAAAAAAGAATAGAGGCATGGACTATTTTCTAAACGGTGACAAAATTCATAATACTGAAGTGCAAAGGGACTTGGGAGTCCTAGTCCAGGATTCTCTAAAGGTAAACTTGCAGGTTGAGTCCGTAATTAAGAAAGCAAATGCAATGTTGTCATTTATCTCAAGAGGCTCGGAATATCAAAGCAGGGATGTACTTCTGAAGCTTTATAAAGCATTAGTTAGGCCCCATTTAGAATACTGTGAGCAATTATGGGCCCCACACCTCAGGAAGGACATACTGGCACTGGAGCGGGTCCAGCGGAGATTCACACGGATGATCCCAGGAATGGTATGCCTAACATACGATGAACGTCTGAGGATCCTGGGATTATATTCATTGGAGTTTAGGAGATTGAGGGGAGATCTAATAGAAACTTACAAGATAATGAATGGCTTAGATAGGGTGGACGTAGGGAAGTTGTTTCCATTAGCAGGTGAGACTAGGACCCGGGGGCACAGCCTTAGAATAAAAGGGAGTCGCTTTAGAACAGAGATGAGGAGAAATTTCTTCAGCCAGAGAGTGGTGGGTCTGTGGAATTCATTGCCACAGAGGGCGGTGGAGGCCGGGACGTTGAGTGTCTTTAAGACAGAAGTTGATAAATTCTTGATTTCTCGAGGAATTAAGGGCTATGGAGAGAGAGCGGGTAAATGGAGTTGAAATCAGCCATGATTGAATGGTGGAGTGGACTCGATGGGCCGAATGGCCTTGCTTCCGCTCCTATGTCTTATGGTCTTACACGTAACAAGCTTGATTAAATAAGCCATCTTTGTTCAGTTGTCGTGTTTGTTTCTCGTAACCCCACGTGGAAGCTGACCCAATACACAGGTCTTGAAACCGCTCCTACATAGCGTACTGATGCTACAATTCCGTTGTTACTTTCCTCCAGTAATTTTGACACCAACAGCCAGCTGACCCCCATATTTGGAACCCGCTGAAATTTGGAATTCAAAAACTACAATCAGCCATGGTCTTATCTAATGGTACAGCAGACTCGAGGGGCCGAATGGCCGACTCCTGCTCCCATTTCATATGTTCAGACGCCAGTTCTTCCCTCCCCTTCAATTAATAAATCTGGAATAGAAAGATAGTCTCAGTAATGGTGACCCTAGGGCGGCTTGTGGCACAGTGGTTAGCATTGCAGCCTACGGCACGGAGGACCCGGGTTCGAATCACAGCCCTGGGTCACTGTGCAAATCTGTGGGGAGTTTGCACATTCTCCCAGTGTCTGCGTGGGTTTCACCCCCACAACCCAAAGATGTGCAGGGTCGATGGACTGGCCACACTAAATTGCCCCTTAATTGGGAAAAAATAATAATTGTGTACTCTAAATTTTTTTTTTTTTTTTTTAAAGTAATGGTGATCCTGACAACTACCAAAGATTGTCCCTTTAGGGGAAATAAATCTGCCGCCCTTACCCGGTCTGGCCTACATGTGACTCCAGACCCACAGCAATGTGGTTGACTCTTAACTGCCGTCTGACCAAGGGCAATTAGGGATGGGCAATAAACGCTGGCCTTGCCAGTGACGCCCACGTCCCACGAAAGAATTTTAAAAGGTCACGTGTACAAGTTCGGAGGACGACATGATGCACGGCTTTCGAGTTAAAACTTAAAAGTTTCAGCAACTCCGCAGTCTTGCATCATTCCTGTTTCACCAAATTTGGATGGAACTGCTCCATTTGGCCCAAAGACTGCGTAACAATGTTGCCTTCAGTTACTGTTTATACACAAACTACCATGCAAACATTATCGTAACAACTTGGCAAGTAAAGGTATTGCCTGAGTGGTGTGTGCGCGTGTGTGTGCGCGTGTGTGTGCGCGTGTGTGTGCGCGTGTGTGTGCGCGTGCGTGATGGGGGGGTTCCACCTCTTTGTAAACCCATTACTGCCCGACTCGCTTCCGTCACTCACTCCTGCTTCCTAATAAATGGATATATCTCAAGTCAAACCTACCAGTTAAAGCCAGAGGCTGCATTGTCGTTCATTGTCAACTGTCCATTTTACAGCTCTTTCCCGCAACTTTTTCTCACTTGATCTTCTGGGAACTCCTACCCCAGAAGGAAAGTTGCTGGTGCGCCCCGGGAGTTCTCTACCCAAGAGACTCCACACTGCTTCCGCACACTCCGACAGAAGAGCTCTTACGTGGCTGCTTAGAGACAGTGGACTGGTCCATATTTAAGAACTCAGCGACCAACTTAAATGAGTATGCCACCACCGTCATAGACTTCATCAGCAAATGTGTGGACGACTGCGTGCCAAAGAAAGCAGTACGTACGTTCCCCAACCGGAAACCATGGCTCAATCGCGAGATTGACTCCCTACTGAAGGACAGATCTGAGGCGTTCAAGACAGACGATCCTGACCTATACAAGAAATCCAGGTACGACCTCCGCAAAGCCATCCGAGATGCCAAGAGAGAATATCAAACCAAGCTAGAGTCACAGACAGACTCTCGGCGGTTGTGGCAAGGACTAAACAACATAACGGGCTACAAAGCGAAGCCGATCAGTATCTCTGGCAGTAGCGCACCCCTCCCTGATGAACTCAACGCATTCTATGCTCGGTTCGAGCAGCTACCCAACAATCCGCTGTGGAGTGCCCCAGTAGCCCACAATTCACCCATACCCACCATCACAGCTTCCAAAGTCAGATTGGCCTTCCTGAAAGTGAACCCTCGGAAGGCGACGGGCCCAGACGGGATCCCTGGTCGTGCACTCAGAGCCTGCGCGGTCCAGCTGGCAGAGGTGTTCGCGGACATCTTTAACCTGTCCCTACTCCACTCCGAGGTCCCTACCTGCTTCAAGAAGACCACCATCATACCGGTACCAAAGAAGAGCCAGGCAACGTGCCTCAATGACTACCGACCAGTGGCCCTGACTTCAGTCGTAATGAAGTGCTTCGAGGTTGATCATGAAGCGCATCACCTCCATACTCCCAGAACGCCTTGATCCACTGCAATTCGCATACCGCTGCAACCGGTCCACATCAGACACCATTTCCCTGGCCCTACACTCATCCCAAGAGCATCTCGAAAACAAGGACTCCTACATCAGACTCCTATTTATTGACTACAGCTCCGCCTTCAACACCATAATCCCAGCCAAGCTCATATCAAAGCTCCAAAACCTAGGACTTGGCTCCTCACTCTGCAACTGGATCCTTGATTTTCTGACCAACAGACCACAATCAGTAAGAATGAACAACAACACCTCCTCCACAATAGTCCTCAACACCGGGGCCCCGCAAGGCTGCGTGCTTAGCCCCCTACTCTACTCCCTGTACACACACGACTGCGTGGCAAAACTTGGTTCCAATTCCATCTACAAGTTTGCTGACGATACGACCATAGTGGGCCGAATCTCGAATAACGACGAGTCCGAATACAGGAGGGAGATAGAGAACCTAGTGGAGTGGTGTAGCAACAACAATCTCTCCCTCAATGCCAGCAAAACTAAAGAGCTGGTCATTGACTTCAGGAAGCAAAGTACTGTACACACCCCTGTCAGCATCAACGGGGCCGAGGTGGAGATGGTTAGCAGTTTCAAATTCCTAGGGGTGCACATCTCCAAAAATCTGTCCTGGTCCACCCACGTCGACACTACCACCAAGAAAGCACAACAGCGCCTATACCTCCTCAGGAAACTAAGGATATTCGGCATGTCCACATTAACCCTTACTAACTTTTACAGATGCACCATAGAAAGCATCCTATCGGGCTGCATCACAGCCTGGTATGGCAACTGCTCGGCCCAGGACCGCAATAAACTTCAGAGAGTCGTGAACACCGCCCAGTCCATCACACTAACCTGCCTCCCATCCATTGACTCCATCTACACCTCCCACTGTCTGGGGAAAGCAGGCAGCATAATCAAAGATCCTTCCCACCCGGCTTACTCACTCTTCCAACTTCTTCCATCGGGCAGGAGATACAGAAGTCTGAGAACACGCATGAACAGACTCAAAAACAGCTTCTTCCCCGCTGTTACCAGACTCCAAAACAACCCTCTTATGGACTGACCTCATTAACACTACACCCTGTACGCTTCATCCGATGCCAGTGCTTATGTAGTTACATTCTATATGTTGTGTTGCCCTATTATGTATTTTCTTTTATTCCCTTTTCTTCTCATGTATTTAATGATCTGTTGAGCTGCTCGCAGAAAAATACTTTTCACTGTACCTCGGTACATGTGACAATAAACAAATCCAATCCAATCCAGTGGGCCCTATTTCCATCGAACGCTGGCTCGAATTTATTCCCCAAGCCTACCTCGTCAAAGATTTCCTCAGTCATTGAGACCCAATACACCTTCAGTGATGTCCAGGTTCCATGGGATTTTATCAGTCACCTCTGCCTTCCTGGTCATAAATCCATCCAATAAATTCTTGGGAGTCAGGTTGACCGTCTGTTGCGCACGAGCTGCTCAACAAGCGGTTGCAACTCTGATCTGAAGAGCAGGGTCTTCGTCCCTTTTGAACCACGCTGGCTTCATATTCTTTCTCCGAAAGGAACTCAATAAAGGGAGTCCACACGTCATAAAAGCTTGTTGCTTTTGGGGGGGGGGGGGGGGGGGGGCGATTTTATCTTAAGGATATAAATAACATGCACTTGTGGATTGAAGATCCCAAAGTGAGATCAAGGTAGGAGGGATTGCGCTGGAATTTGATACTGAAAATGCTGGAAAACATTAACCGGTGTTCCTTGGTTTAAGGCAGCAATCCCTCACAGCCATACTGTGATTTAACTTTTCCAGGACATGGGTAAAGTGCAGTAGAACAACATTCGCCCCCTTATCTGGGCCATTTTCTTTTATTGCAGCATTGAAATCAGGTGATGGCTTCCATTGGAGAACTCCAGCGGTGAGGGGGACAGTCCATTGGATGTGCACAGAGGAAGATACCCTTCCTTTGCACTTCCATTGAGAATAGTTGAGTGAGGGAAATCTATTGTGCGGCCTCCAATTCTTGGGATGAGTTAACAGGGCAGAGAGATTGAGGGGCTACAATTTCCCCTCAATTGGCCCTGGGCTATACAGCAATGGGGAAAATACCTCTAGGAGGTACCTACAGATGTGCGATAGAGAGCATCCTATCCGGATGCATCACAGCCTGGTATGGCAACTGCTTGGTTCAAGAACGCAAGAAACTGCAGAGTGTGGTGAACTCAGCCCACGCATCACACAAACTTGCCACCCTGTCACTGATTCTGTCTACACCTCCCGCTGCCTCAGGAAGGCAGACAGCATTATCAGAGACCCCTCCCACCCAGGCTTTGCCTTCTTCCAGACCCTCCCATCAGGCAGAAGATACAGAAGTCTGAAGACCCGCACATCCAGACATAGGAACAGCTTCTTCCCCACAGCTACAAGACTCCTCAACGATTCCCCCTCGGACAGATCTGTTCCCTGTAAGAACACTATTCACGACGCCCCGTGCTGCTCTTGCTCATGTATTGCTTTGTTTGGCCCCTTGTTCCGCACTGTAACCAATCACTGTTTGTCACATGTACCATTTGTCAATGTACTCTGTCGATTTTCTTTTTGCCTACTATGTACGTACTGTGTACGTTCCCTTGGCTGCAGATAAATACTTTTCACTGTACTTTGGTACATGTGAAATAAATATCAATCAATCTAGAATCATAGAATGATACATAGGAGGAGGGCATTCCATCCACAATGCCTATGAATGCTCTTTGGAATAGCTATCCACTTCAGTTCATTCCTCTACCAATTCCCCACAAACTTTGCCCCTTCAAGTCTTCATCCAAATTCCTTTTGTAGGTAACTGTAGGATATGCTTCCACCAGCATCTTCTGCAGCACATTCCAGATCATCTCTCCTCCCACTCATCTACATGAATGGCCTTCGGGCTGGGACAGCTTTGGGTGTGGCTGTGGTAAACTATGCAGCTGAACAGCCTGTTCACCTTGTTTAGCCTGGCACGTGAAGACTTCTTCAGCTGAAGAATCTTGCCCCAGGCTTCAGGAGATGAGGAGAAAGGGGGCAAAAAATTGGGGGGCCAAATGGCAAATAAGCCGCATGGTAAATTACCGCAGCAGCAGTTCACTCCTGCAGATGGAAGTTAATCTACTCTCCACATTATCGAGCATCTCTCATATTGCACTGTGTTACTCAATGGCCAAGGACTGTGCATTGAGAGTGGACACCGAGGACAATGGTATACAAATTAGGGGCAGCACGGTAGCATTGTGGATAGCACAATTGCTTCACAGCTCCAGGGTCCCAGGTTCGATTCCGGCTTGGGTCACTGTCTGTGCGGAGTCTGCACATCCTCCCCGTGTGTGCGTGGGTTTCCTCCGGGTGCTCCGGTTTCCTCCCACCGTCCAAAGATGTGCAGGTTAGGTGGATTGGCCGTGATAAATTGCCCTTAGTGTCCAAAATTGCCCTTAGTGTTGGGTGGGGTTACTGGGTTATGGGGATAGGGTGGAGGTGTTGACCTTGGGTAGGGTGCTCTTACCAAGAGCAGGTGCAGACTCGACGGGCCGAATGGCCTCCTTCTGCACTGTAAATTCTATGAAAATTGAATGGCAATTTTTCAGTCCCATCACTTGTCTAATTGTATTCCCATGGTAAGAACAAGCTTGGAACAAGAAACCAGACAGCAACAAACATCAAATGGAATTTCATATCCAGCATGTATATATATATTTTTTTATAATGGAGGGAGGTTACCTTACACTTTGTCGACTGCAACCATAGGGGTATTTACCATAGAGGTATTTCTTTACGAAAGGCCTTAATCAAAGTGTTTAAGCCTGTCACACACTTCAAAGGGAAAGAATGAAAGCCAGTCATTTCCTGGTGTGTATTTTTCTCCCCGATCTCCACATCTTAGCCTCTTCCCCCGAGGCAGGAAGCATGGTATTTTACAATCTGCAGAAACTGTCCTCAGCAATTAGCCTCAGGATAAAGATGGTGACGGCAATAACGTCAACAATAACTTGCATCGATTGGGAGCTTTCAACATGGAATACACACGCTTGGAGGCTTAAGCAAGGACAAACGAGGCAACGATCGTCATCGAGGATTTAGGTGGAGTGGCTGAAAAGGACATTCAAGGTTTACAAGGTGACGGACAAGCTTCAGAATGTCAATTTTGCCTGGGGCGGCATGGTGACGCAGTGGTTAGCACTGCTGCCTCACAGTGCCGAGGACCCGGGTTCCACCCCGGCCCCGGGTCACTGTCCGTGTGGAGTTTGCACGTTCTCCCAGTGTCTGTGCGGGTCTCACCCCCACAACCCAAAGATGTGCCGGGTAGGTGGATTGGCCACGCTAAGTTTTCCCTCAATTGGAAAAAAAATAATAATTGGGCACTCTAAATTTAATTTAAGAGAAAGAGAATGTCTGTTTTCCTGTCAGAACAGAGAGGGCAGCTAACAATCAGAAGACTGAGGAACACAGGCCGCACACATCAGCCTGAAGATGTCAGGTTGGGTGAGGCCACAGAAAGAGGGGTTGTTAAAGGAGATTGAAGCGTTTTGGAGCCTATGGGAATAGGGATGATGAATGAGTGGGACATTAAAGGCGAGGCAACTGTTCACGTAGAAGCCACTGGAGAACAATTGGGGGGGGGGGGGGGGAGGTTGGAATGTTGGCTGATTTGCAATTCTCCCTTGCCCACAGGGTCCCGACTGTCTCAGCCGAGATCAACTAACTCAGCACAGGCCGGGATTCGGTGCACAGGGCCTTCTGGTCCGAGTGGATAGTCCTGCAAACTCGTTTACCCACCGAACCTCGAGGGAAGCCGCCATTTATTTCCGCCAGCGGCTGATTACATCACTGGAAACCAGCTTGGTGAATCTGAAGATGAATCAAGCAGCAGTTCCAGTGGCGAGACAGCCGGAGCCTCTTAAAAGCTCAGATTATCAGTACTTACTTTAACTCCACTCCCTTAAACTGTCAGTCTCAGTATCTCCCCAGGTGATGTAACACTTCAGCAACAATATTTATGTTGCAGGAAAGCACCAAAGCAGTTTTGACAAGAAGACTTTTTGTCACAATTCACGTCACTCTCTCAGTCCCACTGCTAGACAATTAGACCTTGTGCAGGCTATACTTAGAATAATAACCTTTTATTGTCACAAGTATGAAGTTACTGTGAAAAGCCCCTAGTCGCCACATTCGGGGAGGCTGGTACGGGAATTGAACCCGCGCTGCTGGCCTTGTTCTGCATCACAAACCAGCTGTCTAGCCCATTGAGCTAAACCAGCCCTCTTGTATCGCGACGAATTATGAAACAGAAACATGCCTTTGTTGCAAGCCCTCGCTGCAATGTTATGAAACGATAGCTGAAGGACGGGGTATTTTGCAGGCTATTCAGCAAAACATTGCTGTGCTCATGTCTATGCCCCACGCCAGCCTCCTCCCATTTCACCCCCATCGACATATCCCTCCATCACTTTTATATTGTTCCAGTGCCTTACTCTCGCTCGGGCTGTGCCACCCCCCTTTACAGCTGGCCGGCCAGCTTCAGTGATTAAGGGGGTTTTGCTACGGGTGTGGGGCTGAGGTGGGTGAGGGACCAGTTCTGAAGCCACCTGCAAACAGTTCGCGTGCGAACCCGAAAACCACCTCCTTCTGACTTTACTAGGGCAGCACAGTGGTTAGCACTGCTGCCTCAGCTCCAGGGTCAATTCCGGCAGATTAAGTTGATTGGCCACGCTAAAAATATTAAAAAATTTAGAATGCCCAATTAATTTTTCCCCAATTAAGGGGCAATTTAGCGTGGCCAATCCACCTAACCTGCACATTTTTGGGTTGTGGGGGCGAAACCCACGCAAACACGGGGAGAATGTGCAAACTGCACACAGACAGTGACCCAGAGCCGGGATTGAACCCGAGACCTCGGCGCCATGAGGCAACAGGGCTAACCCATTGGCCATGCTAAATTGCCCCTTGGTGTCCAACGGTTAGGTGGGGTTTCTGGGTTACGGGGATGGAGTGGAGGCGTGGGCTTCAATAGGGTGCTCTTTCCAAGGGCCGGTGCAGACTCAATGGGCTGAAAGGCCTCGTCCTGCACTGTAAATCCTATGATTTACTGACATGAGAAATAAGAGCAGCAAGCCAGGACATCACTTTGAATCGGTTTCTCGTGAAGAAGCCAATCGGCTAAATGAGGAACTCAGCCACAGTTATGAGGTCAGCTTCTCATTACATATCTCCTGTGGCAAGAACACTCTGTCCCCCTCTTATTATTTGGGCTTTTCATTGTGCCACTGCATATTTTTCATATTAATAATCATTACGATGTCATTACTGAGGACATGTTATTTCCTGTGGGAATCTCCACCCTCCACGATCGATCGGGAGAGTGGGCGAGAGTTGAATTGAGCTGGAGGATGCAGTACTGCCTCTGCAAAACAGCGATCAGAATGCTCCAACCACAAGAATGAGACACCGACGGGCAAAAACAATGCGATGGAAGAACTGGCCATACCACTAGAATTTTGTTTTCCTGCACAAGACTTCATGGGCTAAGCTATCCAGTTAACCCTGAAATCCCCACTAAAATTTCAATATCAACTAATATGTTTGAATCCACATTCGTTCCTCCAAATTACAAAACTGACTGCACTCCAAAAATATTTAATTGCCCCAAAGTGCTTTGGGGATCCCACTGGTTGTGAAAACCTCTTGAGTAAATGGGAAGTTACTCCTCTTTAAGGGATGCAGGCTTTTATCAATGTCCTGATCGATGGAAATTTGTAATAAATCCCAGTGGTGTTGCTAGATGTTGGAGAGAGGACCATAGGAGCAATTGGCCAGTCAATCCCTCGAGTCTACTCTGTCATGGAAGTAGATTGTGCTAAAATAATTGGGCGGGATTCTCTTTCCCCACCCCCCCCCGCCGGGGGTGGAAGAATTGCCGGGGCACCGCACAAATTGCACCATGCCGCCCCGACCCCCACACGCGATTCTCCCCCCCCCCCCAAAACCAGCGCCCGGGGAGGGGGGGGGTTGGGAGGGGGGAGGGGGCCTCCGATGCAATCTGGCCCATGATCGGGGCCCACCGATTGGCGGGCCGGCCTCTCTCCCCCCCCCCCCTCCAGGCCTACCTCCTTCCACGCGCGGCCCCAGAACACCGGCGTCACGTTGGTGAGGGGCCGGCGCGTGCAAGAAGTTCCCTGCGCATGCGCAGGATGGCGTGGCCCAACTGCACATGCGCGGGTGGAAGGACGCTGGAGCAGTGTGAACCACTCCAGCGCCGTGCTGGCCCCCTGTGTGGACCAGAACAGGTCATGCCCAGGCCCGGTTCGCATCGTCGTGAAACGCGACGCCGTTCACGGCGGTGTGGGCACTTGGTCCGCGCCGTGGTGAATCTCCCCCATTGAATTTACAGTGCAGAAGGAGGCCATTCAGCCCATCGAGTCTGTACTGGCCCTTGGAAAGAGCGCCCTACTTAAGCCCTATCCTATCCCCGTAACCCAGTAACCCCACCTAACCTTTTTTGGACACCAAGGGCAATTTAACATGGCCAATCCACCTAATCTGCACATCTTTGGACTGTGGGAGGAAACCGGAGCACCCGGAGGAAACCCACGCAGTCACGGGGAGAACGTGCAGACTCCGCACGGACAGTGACCCAAGCCGAGAGTCGAACCAGGGACCCTGGAGCTGTGAAGCAACTGTGCTACCCACTGTGCTACCATGCCGCCCTAGAGAAGTGCTGAGTTAATCTGTTTTTAGGTACTATTTGGTTGAGGGAGGAATGCTGGCCAGGACACTGGTTGGTAAACTATGAAGGTTTATAACATTGAGAGCGCGATTTACCGGTGAAATCAGGATGATATGAAACCGATAGATCGCGGGAGTGGCTTCTTCCGGGATCCCCAACAGTCATCGCGCCTCATGAAATCCAACCAGTTCTTGCGATGTGAATTCTTCCCATATTGGGCGGGACCCAGACTCGCATAGTTAAGGGAATTTAAAAACTCACTTAACCGCGGCACCGAGGTCCCAGGTTCAATCCCGGCTCTGGGTCACTGTCCATGTGGAGTTTGCACATTCTCCCCGTGTCTGCGTGGGTTTCACCCCCACAATTCAAAAGCTGTGCAGGGTAGGTGGATTGGCCACGCTAAACTGCCCCTTAATTGGAAAAAAATGAATTGGGTACTCTAAATTTATTTTTTTAAACTCACTTAACCGTGCTGACGCCGGATTGAATGACCACCAGGCATCTATTAGCCTCATCGAAGAGACCACAGCAGACACTGTTTAGCACTGGTCCCCACAAACGAGGACCAGGCGAATGGCACTTAGGGAGGTGTCTCGAAGGCGATCGGAGGTGGCACCCTGGCACTGCTGGTGCCACCTGGGCACCTTGGCACTGCCAGGCCAGTGCCCTAGCAGTTCCACCTGGCAGTGCCAGAATGCCCAGGTGACTAAGCTGGCATTTTGCCTGCGCCGGTGATCAGGCCCAGGGGGTGCCCTGCCCATATAGGTGGGGGGTAGAGAGCCAAAGGCCCCCTTATAGATGAGTTGGGGCGTTGGGGAGGGATCCGTGGATTGCGTTGGGAGGGTCGGGAGATCTGGGCACCAGTTAAAAACGACGCTCCTTTCTCTCTCTCTGCACTGAGGGGCTCCAGAACGTGATGGAGTGCTGACACGGCGGGGCTTGAAAAGAGAACAAAGTGCCATTAGATAGCGGGGTTGTTCTTGCCGCTATTAATCCCGACCAGAACAGACTCCTTGTGTTAAGCTAAATCATGCCCTGAATTACTGTGCAATCAGGACCGGTTGGGGCTCACTTGCGGTGACACATTGTGTTTGACCAACCTGACACAATCCTTTTCTCAACTGACCGAGGATAGATGAGGAGAAAGTGCAGCAGAGGGTTTGATATTCTTTTGGAAAAGTATTCGATAATGTATCACACTCTCGCGTCACGGCAAAGATTGTGCCACTAGGGCCACACAAACACTATTCTGAAACTGGAAAAACAGGGCGAGTGACAGGTCTGGCAAGCGCTATTCCCCATGGATCAGTCTTGGGCTCACGTTTAATGGCATGGACTTGGAAACTGAGGAAACAATATTGAAATTGACAATGATAGAAAACTGTAAGAAAGCAGTAAAGACAGATAGGAATCTAGGAAGGGCAGATCGGAGGCAGATACAGTTCAAAGTAGAAAACTGTGAAACAATATATTTTTCAAGTAATAGGATAAGGAATTGTCTTAAATGGCAAGAGTTTCAATGGATCAGAGATATCTTAACATGTAGTTACACAAGTTATTACAAGACAGCCACAGTAGAAGATTTAAACAAGGCAGACAGGATCCATGTTCTTAAACCTACATTGACTAAATATTAAAGCAACCCACCCGATCCCAGCTCCTTACAGCAGGGGAAAGTGCAGGTTGTGGATTTAAGTTCTGGTAACCGCCATGATGACTCGTACATGCAACATGCATGCCCAAGTGTACCATAATCCTGCCTCCCCCAATGTTTCACACAGGATCTTGTGGCTTTATCGCACACAAACTCAGTGTTGTGCTACTGACCCGCTGGGAACTCGAAGGAGACTGGCCAAACACGACCCCCAATGTGAGGCGGGCAGGTTAAGAAGATTTCCCCAGGGCCCCGCTATTTATTGTTTCAAACAGCGCAGGGGGACACATGGGATGGGCAGGGAAGGGGCTGAGAGAAAATCCCTTTGCAGACCCAATCTCCCAAAACCCTACTGCCCACTTGATCAGGCTGGGAGGTGGGAAGACTGGCAAGATGGCACAGGAATACAGTGGGGTGGCCTGCCAGTCACCCTGCTACCACAAATATGGTGAATGGTCCCTCTTCCCACCCCTGCTGGAATGTAATTGCGTGGGGCTTATGCCAGGTAAACCTTGGTAGCTTGCTGGCAGTCAGTGTGAGGGAGCTTTCTTTTTCAGGCATTCTATGGTCCAAAGCGGGGCCCCCTGCTGCAAAATGGCCGCTGGTCCTCACCAACCCCTCACTGGGGTCAGCCTGACTGGCTGGGAGGGTGCACTTCCTGCGATACACGCTCTTCCTTCACTGAATGGCTGCCGCTGACACAATGCACGCTGGATCCCGCGGACTACCGAAGCATGGTCATCACTCCGCAGAACCCCCTCCATTCTGCTTCCGGGGCAGGCAGGACAACCCCTACCCCACTAAACTCAGCCCCTTTCTTTCTAAAGAGTCATTGGCCATCTCGATGTGCTTCACATGAAGCAAAAGTCCTTTTTTATTCAGCTGGGATTACATTACTGTTGGTGTCAAACTCAGCCCAGCATCATGTTAGTTTTGGCTCCTTTGTTTTAAAAAAATGACGTGTGGTTCAATTTGCACCCAGTGACATGGTTTGGATTCCAAACAGGAAAAGATTAGACAACTTAAACTCATGCTCCGTTTCTGTCAGAACTGCACAAATGTGCCCAAAGAATGGATTTGCATGGACTCCGACGCAGATGTATCTGTTTTTTCTTGCCAATATTCTCTCCTCCTCTCCTCGAGGAATTGACCCTTTGGTTGAGGCCCAGTTCAAGAGGTGCTAGGCCTCCTCCAGGGCCTCATCCAATGTGCGATACTTGGCAGTGGAGTGTTGGCAGGGCAGGCTATTCAACAGCTGAGCTCAATTTTGCCTTCAGTTAGCAAATGCACAGACATACACACGTGCCTACACAGATACTGTTGTGCCAAAACACAGAGACGCACATACACACAACCGCGCACGGACACGTACGCACACAAACAGGAACCCGCTCCCACACCCAAAGAGGTGCAGTGACCAATTGCAGTGCTCAACTTTCACCCCACGTGGTATTAACCACAGAAGCAAGCCATTAGTCTCAAGCGACCCATGCCAGTGTGTGTGCTCCACACAAGCCACCTTTCACCCCCTCCATCGAACTAGTATCATCCTGTTCCCCTATTCCTTTGTCCCAGATGTGATGAGCTAATGTCCCCTTAAACGCACCCACGCGATTCGTCCAGACTCCACCCAAGTGCGAGCGGGTTCCACATCCTCAACCCCCCCCTGACTGAGATTAATCAATTCACAGCAAGTCAGCTATGGAATCTGGGATCTCCCTGGTTTTCTGATGACCCACACGGATGAGTCACCAAGTTTACCTAGTAATGAAACTCTTCAATTCGGACCCGAACAAGCGCCGGAATGTGGCGACTAGGGGCTTTGCACAGTAACTTCATTGCAGAGTTAATGTAAGCCTACTTGTGTCAATAAAGATTAGCATTATTATAATCACCAAATTAAAACTATGTATGGCAAAAATAATCACTTTGAAGGAAGGATCGCCTCAGGCAAATATGAATCCTCAAAGGGGGAGGGGGGCTTCAGATTTCAGCTGCACAGCTGTTAAAACCAGTGCTCGTTTCAGTTGGGTAATTTAACAGCTCCCAGTGAATGTAGTGGCTCAGGACAGTCCCTCATATTAAACCCTGGATGACCCGAGCTGAATGTACTCTCCAGGGGGTTGTAACTGAAACCTGGGCCACAGGCGGCAGGGGGATTCCTTCCTGAAAGTTGCTACACGGGGAGAAGTTACATTAAACAGGCATTTTCACACTGTATTTGAGAAAGCATAATAGATATTATTGGCATACATACTTGAGTACATACCATGACGTAATGCCGTTGCATTTCTGTCTTTTCGCTGGCCAGCTTCTCACACTCCAGCTTCAGGCTGCAACAAACAGAGGACAGCTTAATACCCTTACGTGAAATAATGAGCAAAGTGCAGGTGGGACAAAACGACAGCCTTTCCATAACACCATTGTTCAACACTGTGCACTGAAGCAACAGAAATACTGATTCTCCACCCCCCCCCCCCCGGAACCCCACCACTAGTAGGCCCCCTGTGGCACTGCTCACATTAATCGGAGGATAGGCCGTTGTAAACAACAGGGCCGTTACCAATGAAGCGAAGACAGTTTAGCGCAACCAGAAATACTTTAGGGGTATTAACTCATTGGAAGAACAACCGGTTGGTGAGAGGAGCCACTGGTTTACAAACACAGCCGTGAGTAACTGGTAATACTTGAACCTCATATTCATTTTTTTTAATACAAGTTTAGAGTTCAGTTTTTCCAATTAAGGGGCAAGTTAACGTGGCCAATCCACCTCCCTTGCCCATCTTTGGGTTGTGGGGGCGAAACCCACTCAAACACCCACGCAAACACGGGGAGAATGTACAAACCCAACACAGACAGTGACCCAGAGCCGGGATCGAATCTGGGACCTCGGTGCCGTGAGCCAGCGGTGCTAACCACTGCGCCACCGTGCTGCCCTCTGAACCTCATATTCTGACCAAAGTCTCAAACAAAAACAAATCTAGGCTGGCATTGGAGTGCGTTACGAGGCCGTGCCATGGTGCGGAAAATGTTGAATATCTGATGAGATGTTAAACAAAGGTCCCGTCTGCCCTCTAGGACGGATGCAAAAGATCCCTTGGAAATGACTTCAAAGAAAAGCAAGAGAGTTCTCCCTGGAGACCGGGGCCAACATTTACCCTTCAACTAATACTACCAAAACAAACTTTCCACCCGTTATCGCAGTTATGGGACAGAGATGTGCGCAAATTGGCTACCACATTTCCTGCATAACAACAATGACTACACTTCAAAAGTACCGCATTAGCTGCAAAGCGCTTTGGGATAGCCCACGGTCATGCGAGAGGCATTATGCAAATCTTTTGTTTTGGAAAGGAAGGGATGAGTAGATAAGTAGATACGAATAGTATATCGCCCAAGCATGCAGAAATTAGTTGGGCACCATGAACAGAATTTGGTCTCAGGGTTTCAGCTTAAGTAACATATGAATAGGAGGGGAACTACAAAAGTACATTCTAATCTCATAACTCACCACAGACAATGTACAAAATAAATAACATCAGTATTCCCACAGTGATACAGTGAGGGTGACGAGTGGAACTGGGATAGCAAACCGAGGGAACAAGTAATAAAATAGCCTTGGTCAGTCTAAAGTATATCACATGGCAGCTACTATAATAATGTATCAAGATACTGCACCTTTTTTTTTAAAAAAGGCTGAGCTAGATAGATTCTTGATAAGCAAGAGGGTGAGGGGTTATTGGGGGCAGGCAGGGATGTGGGGTTTAAGTTATCAGATCGGCGGGCAGCACAGTGGCGCAGTGGGTTAGCCCTCTTGCCTCATGGCGTCGAGGTCCCAGGTTCGATCCCGGCCCTGGGTCACTGTCCGTGTGGAGTTTGCACATTCTCCCCGTGTCTGCGTGGGTTTCGCCCCCACAACCCAAAGATGTGCAGGATAGGTGGATTGGCCACGCTAAATTGCCCCTTAATTGGAAAAATGAATTGGGTACTCTAAATTTATTTTTTAAAAAGAAGAGAAAAAAGTTACCAGATCGGTCATGACCAGCAGGCTCTAGGGGCCGAGTGGTCTACTCCTGCTCCTAATTGGTACGTAATGGATAGGAGAATGGTCGTCAGGTCACAGAGGGCTAGATTGGGAGACTGGTGCTTGGCTTAAGATTGGTCAAGTGGGTTTTAAAATGGAGAGCTCTTGGGAGATTTAGAGGGGGAGATTCGGAGACTTTGAGTGACCAGCCAGGTAAAGTGTGCGTGTATGAAAGCAGACTCGGAGCACCACGGGTGTAGCAGCCAGATGTACGGCCAAAGGGTCCTTTACAGCTAGGGTGAGAGGAGGCAGTGGGTGAGAGGAGGCAGTGGGAGTGGAGACCGGGATAAAAGCTGAGCATTGAAGGAGTCAGAGCACCATAGCAGTGAACAAAGTGGTGGAAAGGAACCTCATCTGGATTGAGGAGGAAGCCAAAGTTTTTGAAAATGAGATTGACCCCTGAAAGTGAGTGGGGAGGAGGATATGGAGCGTGCACCAATGTTGTTGAATTGATGCTTGGAGTTTGCACATTCTCCCAGTGTCTGCATGGGTTTCACCCCCACAAGCCAAAGATGTATAGGTTAGGTGGATTGGCCTCAGTAAATTGTCCCTTAATTGGAAACAAAAATAAATAATTGTGTACTCAAATTTTTTTTTGAAACACGCAGACACGGGGACAATGTGCAAACTCCACACGGACAGTGACCCGGGGCCGGGATCAAACCCGGGTCCTCAGCACCGTAGGCAGCAGTGCTAACCACTGCGCCATCCCAAACATCAACCTTCTCAGTAAACTATTCAGATGAGGACAGATTCCTGGAGTAGATTTGCCAACAGACCCATACAAATGTACCCAGAGCAGTACTCTAGGATGCAATAACCTTTGTGAGACTAATCTACCACCCCGCTCCACCCCCCTGCACAACCAAAAGCCATGGCTTTGCGCCAGTTAAATGTCGCACCTTATTATCAACTTCTACATCTCAAAATAGCTGCGAGTCAACAATGTCTCAGATCGCTTATCCAAACAGCTCAGCTCAGCCTAGATTAAGGCCTCTACCCTTGGGCTCTAAAACAGTAATTGACCATGCACATTGTTAAAGGCGCATGACCACGAGGAATTTACAGCTGGCAGGCGAGAATTCTTGCATATTCAGGCCAGTTGGGTGGGAGGGAACGTTCGCAATGTTATCAGCTACCCTCGTTTGAGCTAATCATTGATAAATGTGGGGCCTTGTGGCGGGATTAAAGCTACCATTTTAAATATGATTTTAATGGGTGTTTCTGTGGCTTATTTCATAGAATTTTTCTAACCCTCCTCGTTGTCCGGTTGGTTTGATGACCTCTACACAGTTAGAAGTGTGGGTGTACGTTATGCCTTCCCCCCACCCCTCCCAGGCCATTGCAAGTGTCACCTAGTCAATCACCGAAATGACATAGACTTTGCAAGCATAGCACTGCCCTCGGGTACTCCTCTCGGTTTGCTCGGAGATACTCCAAGTCTCCACTCAGCATCTTGAAAAATGAAGTGAAATGAAAATCGCTTATTGTCACAAGTAGGGTTCAATGAAGTTACTGTGAAAAGGCCCTAGTCGCCACATTCCGGCACCTGTTCGGGGAGGTTGGTACGGGAATGTAACTGTGCTGCTGGCCTATCTTGGTCTGCGTTTAAAAGCCAGCGATTTAGCCCTTTGCGAAACCAGCCCCTCTATACCAGCACCTTCCTTAGAACCATAGAATCCCTACATTGCACAAGGAGGCCATTCAGCCCATCGAGTCTGCATTGATCCTCTGAAAGAGCCCACTCCCCCTGCCCTATCCCTGTAATCCCACCAAAGCTGCACATTCCTGGACACCAAGGGCAATTTAGCGTGGCCAATCCACCTAACCTGCACATCTCTGGACAGTGGGAGGAAACCCACGCAGACACTGGGAAGAAAGTGCAAACTCCACACAGTCACCCGAGGCGGAATTGAACCCGGGTCCCTGCCACTGCGAGGCAGCAGTGCTAACCACCGGGCCCGCCGTCCCACCCCTTGCCACACGACTAAGATAAAAGCAAAATCGGAAATAAAAACGGAAAATGCGAGACAAACTCAGCGGGTCTGGCAACATCTGTGGAGAGTTAATGTTTCAGCTCAAACGGCTGAGTATTGATGGACCTTAAACACATAGCTGCCCCTTTATGATTACCTCATTTAACTAGGTGAGCTGATAACATTGTGAGTGTACCTTCTCTCCATCCAACTGGCCTGAATATGTTGGATTTCTCGAGCACCTTTAAAATCACCTCCCTAGGCACTTTACAGACATATTGTCATAGATGATGGGGTGGGGTGGAAATGAGAGGACTGGCAAGAGAGCATTAAATTAGTCAAGTCCAGGGCTAACAAAGCATTGGATGAAGGCTTCGGCAGCAGACGAGCTGAGGCGGGGTTCAGAGATGGACAATCTTAGGGGAATGGGTAGCAGGTGACTTTAGTGAATGGGGCACATATGTAATTGGCAGGTATGCTCAGGGTCACATGTTGCGAATGGCCTAGCTCAGTCTGAGACAGGGGAAAATGGGGATGGGTACATGTTTTAAACCAGGCATTCTTGAAGGTAATTAGGGGAGTCGGAATAGACTAACAAGAGATGCTCAGGTTAAATCTGGAACCTATTACATGTAAACAAACAAAGCTAGAACTGACCTACAATTTGCTGTCACCAGGATCTGTGGCTGAACTCACTTAGCCAAGTAATTCTAAATTTTACTGAACTTTTCTTTAAACGAATACACATGAACAAAACCAGATGCCTAATAATGGAGCCCCATCTGCAACCAGTTCAATAAAAACTGCCTACCAGTGCTACATAATTGGGTTAGGTGTAAGTTGAAAGACTGCGGTCTTACCAAGTTTGTATCTTAACCCGAGTCCTGCGTGCTGTCCTACATTCTATCATTATCTCTATAATCACTGATCCTTGAAACGTTTCTGTCCAACATCCGATTAATCCATCCTGTACATTCCTTTAATCTCGGCATCCTCACGAGGCCAACTCATTTTTTTTTTTTTTTAAACCATAATTAGCTGCCACGTTGCCGACATCGTAACAGTGACTATACACTTCCAAAGTACGTCCTGGGCTGGAAAGAACTTTGGGAACTAGAGGAGGTTGGTGAAAGGCTTTTCGAAACTCATGTTCTTTCTGACCAGTTGTTCCCCAGGGTATAAAATTAGAGAATGCTTCACCTTCCATCCTCCCTACAAATCACAGGCATTTAAAATCCCAAGCTGGGCGGCACGGTAAGTACAATGGTTTAGCACCGTTGCTTCACACGGTCCCGGGTTCGATTCCCGGCTTTGGTCACTGCCTGTGTGGAGTCTGCACGTTCTCCCCATGTCTGCGTGGGTTTCCTCCGGTTGCTCCGGTTTCCTCCCACAAGTCCCGAAAGACGTGCATGTTAGGGGAAATGGACATTCTGAATTCTCCCAGTGTACCCGAACAGGCGCCGGAATGTGGCGACCAGGGGCTTTTCACAGTAACTTCATTGCTGTGGTAATGTAAGCCTACTTGTGAAAATAAAGATTGTTTTTATTTATTTAATTAACCGTCATTTTCCTCATTTGGGCAAATAATTATCCCAGCCTTCCATCCCCACTCTTCGCAATCTTGATGAGGGAGGAGCACAGCCAATTATGGAGTTCCCATAATTGCTCTCGGAGAGGGTTATTTTTCTGGAATTGGCTCTGCATCCCTGTGTGCATCTCGGGAGGCAGTGGGGCTGACCCTCCCGTTTTCAGGTTTGAGTGTAAGGAATCACCTGGGATCAGCGATGGACGGAAAGGCGGATTACACGGATTACACAACAGCGAAGCAGCCGGTGGCTCTTTGGGTGATACAGGTCTGTCTGTGATCGATCTGCAGCCACCTGGGTTGGCCAATTCCCGATGTAAAATGGAGAAATTCAGCCAACACAGGCAAGAAACCAGCAGGTGCAAGTTACTGTGTATTAAACTCTGCAAAAGCCCAGACAGCATCGATACAAGCAGCCATCTGCATAATAATGTAGCAAGCCGTCTACATACTGATGAGCGATCCCTGGGAACAATCGCAACATTTGAGATAAACAAGGCCAAGCCAGACTCCTCGGTGCCAGCAGGAGCCAACACAAGAGAGGTTAACGGACCCCTCAAGACCACCCATCGATCAGGGAACCGCTCCAGCATTGGAGAAAATCGAACCAAGCGATTGGAACGAAGTCCAATCACTTGAAACCAGGTACAGGGTCCGCCCCGAAAGGCGGGAAGCCCCTGGGGACTATAAAGTGAAGCCCCCAAGTTCAAATCGTCCTTCTTGACAGGGTCACTCAGTAACACGAACCAACCCCTGAGAGTGAACTGTCCAAGCTGCCGCATCACTGAAGTAAGTCTCAAGTCGACGCTCGCTACGAGATAGGCGCTCCTAGCTACCAGTCCATACCAGCTTTGACTCCCGCAGTTTCAGAACTCGAACGAAAGGCCATTTGTTCCCCCTGACCTGGTGGGCCAGTCCGAAACGAAGTATAGGGCCTGTTAGTTGTAGAAGTAGCATGTATGCATGAGTAGCGATTTACTGTGTATAATAAATGTGCTTTGATTTGAATCTTACTAACTGGTGTGTTGAGTTATTGATCATTACTTGAACTTGAACCTCGTGGCGATATCATAAAGATACCTGGTGACTCGGGAGCAACGGTTATCAAACAGAGCCAATTGAACCAACCAAAAGTTAGCAACACATCCTTCCAGACTGTTGTAGCTTCATTACCCCCTGGCAAATCTCAGCGTCCAACAAGGAGAGGAAAATGTTGTTCTCAAATTATCAGGGAACGTGCCATCAATGGGGAAGGTTCCATTGTCCCACAGGATGGGACCAGCCTAATGCGCAGGGTGATATTTTCGGTCCCTATCTTCTGCAATTCGATCGCCACCCTTCATCTGATTTCTCAATAACAACATAAGTTTATATTGTGAGACTCGCTACGATTAGTCAGCAGCATTGACCATCAGAAATTTAGAAGACAAGGGCAGCACGGTGGTGCAGTGGTTAGCACTGCTGCCTCACAGCAGCGAGGGTCCCAGGTTCGATCCCGGCTCTGGGTCACTGTCCGTGTGGAGTTTGCACATTCTCCGCGTGCCTACGTGGGTGGATCCCATCCTCCCCCCCCCCCCCCCCCCCCCCCCCCCCCCCCCCCCCCACCCCCCCCCCACACACGAATAAATTCTTGTTTCTAATACTTTGAGACAAATATCATTGGTCTTTTAAAATAAATTTAGAGTACCCAATTTTTTTTTCCCCCCCCCCAATTAAGGGGCAATTTAGCGTGGCCAATCCACCTAACCTGCACATCTTTGGGTTGTAGGGGTGAAACCCACAAAGACGTGGGGAGAATGTGCAAACTCCACACGGACAGTGATCCGGGGCTGGGATTTGAACCAGGGTCCTCGCGCCGTAGACCCAGTGCTAACCACTGCACCACGTGCCGCCCCCCTCAAATATCCTCATTGATAACAGTATCATGGGTCCAATTTTGAAGACTGTCTCAAAGCATGCAAGAGTCACCAACAGCTCAACTCATAACCCTTCCACATGCTGACAAATACACTAAAAAAAAACACTGGCAATCGTTAAAGGACTTAAAGAAACGCTCCAAGCAAAGCCACTCATTTTCGGCACTGGGAAGTTGGAGCTCTGAAATACTCCGAGCTGTTAGAGTGGCTTTGTGACCACAGAGAGACTGAGGTCAGATGCCTCACCATAAGGAAGAAAGGATAAACTAGAGGGCGAGTCATGCCAAGATGTGGTGAATGGTACACCTCCTAACAACTGGTTCATAAGCGGCATTGGCAGAGACAAGATTCCTATGGCCAAGATATGAGATGCAGCAAGGCTAATGGGGAAGAGCGAAATGGGAGAGGTCCCAGAAAAACAGTAAGAGGAGAAAATAACAAAGAACTGTTTTCCCAAATTGCTCAATTGGATAGTCCAGTGCAGAATTGAGCAATAGAGACCAGAAAGTTACAGGTTAAGACTCAGAGGCACACGGCATTGACTGACCTTAACACTCTGGGAAATAAATGCAGGGTGAAGGAAGTTGCCATATCGGATTGCTATCCAGTCAATGCTGTGGGAAGGTGGACGTGATCACATGATTCCCCTGAACAGTGGAATTGCCTCCCAACACGAGGGCGGCATGTGGCGCAGTGGTTAGCACAGGGGACTGCGGCGCTGTGGACCCAGGGTTCGAATCCCGGCCCTGGGTCACATGTGCAGTTTGGGCATTCTCCCCGGGGTTATTCTCCCCCTCCACGCCGGGTGGGAGAATCGCCGGGTCGACGTGCGAATCGCGCCACTCCGCCCCGACCCCCGCACGCAATTCCCCCCCCCCCCCACCCCCCCCCCCGGAAACCAGCGGCGCGCGATTCGCACCGGGCCGCTCGGAGAAACCGGCGAGCGGCGATTCTCCAGCCGGATGGGTCGAGCGGCCACTACAACATGAAAGGTTCCCGCCGGCGCCGTCCACCCCTGGTTGCTGCCGGCGGGAACTCTGCGGGAATGCTGGGGGGGGGGGGGGGGGGGGGGGGGGGGGGGGGGGGGGGTGGGGGGGGGGAGGAGGGGGGGGGCCTCAGATGGGCTCTGGCCCGCGATCGGGGCCCACCGAGCGGCGGGCCGGCCTCTCTTCACTCCCCCCCCCCCCCCCCCCCCCCGGGCCTACCTCCTTCCGCACGTGGCCCCAGAACACTGGCTCCATGTTGGTGAGGGGCCGACGTGCGCAAGACATTCCCCCGCACATGCGCGGGTTGGCGCGGCCTAACTGCACATGCGCAGGATTGGGCTGCCCCAAGTGCGCATGCGCGGGTTGGCGTGGCGCCCATTTGGCGCCGCGTAAGGACGCTGGAGCGGCGTGAACCGCTCCAGCGCCGTGCTGGCCCCCTGTGGGGCCAGAATAGGTCACGTCCGGGCCCGGTTTGCACCATCGTGAAACGCAACAATGTTCACACTTGGCCTCAATATCAGAGAATCGCCCCCCCCCCCCCCCCCCCCCCCCCCCCAATGTCTGCGTGGGTTTCACCCCCACTACCCAAAAGATGTTCAGGCTAGGTGAACTGGACACATTAAATTGCCCCTTAATTGGGAAAAAAAATTAATTGGGTACTCTAAATTTTTTAAAAAAGGAATTGCCTCCCAACACTCTCCGGTTTGTTTGGTTCACAGAGGAAGAGCAAATATTGACCTGTTTGCACGTTTAACTTCAGGAAAGACTATCACCTTGGCGAGAGGAAGAACGAGAGGAGGAGCAAGAAGGAGGGACAATACGGAAGGAGGGGAAATTGATCTAAAGAACAATTATGTGAGCATCACTCACAGAAAGAAACTGTACATTGCTATACAATGAATTAGTTTGGAAATCAGCAATGGCTTTTAGAGGACAGGTATGTTTCAAATGCTTACTGTCATCTGGGATTTGAGACTGGATCAGACAATAGGACAATATAACTTTATAACACTTCTACGGTGCCTAAAAATATCTCCCGCTACCCCTCCCCCAAAACTAGCTGGGAACTAATTAGCCCTCCTTAACTACATTCACTGGCAATTCCCCAGTCTGGACTGCTGAGCATTCACTGGCAACACTTCCTAAACAGCTAAACTGTTAACACAGGGCATATGTCACTTCCTGCTGCTTGAGATTAAAGCAGAAAACATCTGTTGGGGCAAATGTTCAGCATCTTTAGTTCTGACACTCATACTTGGCTTCTTATTACTTTTCCAAATCAGTGCAATTTCCATCCTATTTTTCTTAAGGCAAGTTTATTATACTTGGAAAATAAAACACACACACAACACCCGCCTGCCTCTTTTACCATTGGACTAGCTCATAAATAACCTGTCAGCACAGAGTGATTTCAGAATGCACGGCACCACTTATTTCCGTTCTAACTGAACATGAAACTTCTAATGTCCTCTCGCACTCTCAGTTTCCTCTCACACACACACTGGAGGTTTTATCCGAAACATTCCCTGCCAGGATTGAGCTCGGGTGGGAAGTGATGTGTAACTCAGTGCGCACTAGCACTGAATAATATGTTACATCCAGTTTGTCTGCCTCACCTCCC